>NW_017805882.1:5014299-5015818 GCF_001891065.2 Hippocampus comes
CACACACACACACACACACACACACACACACCTCTTGCTCTCTTTCTTGCCGTCCCTGTGGCCAAAACGGCATCTGCTGCTCAGGCTGATGTCATCTGGGGATAATAAGTATGCCCAGCATGGCAGCGGTTCATAGCCTCAGACCTCCTTTAGGCTGCATGTGCTTTCTACGACAAGTTACATCTGGGAAAGCAGGTAAACAAGATAGTGTTGTGCAAAGTTAAGCCGCTAGGCTTGCGGCACACAAACACACAACAATTTCACTCCTTTTTCTGTAGATGTTTGCGGTATACAGCAGATGCCCTCAACCCCCACCCCCTCCGAAAGCACTGACAGACAACAGAGAGCACAGAGAGGGAAACCTCACCAGCAGGAGTGACTGTAAATGTGTTCTAAAGCTAACATGTAACCACTGCATTGTTGCATTTGGGTGCAGATTGTGTGCCACAGCTTGTCAAATGTCCACGGCAGTACAGACAGCTTGGGCAGAGCTCAGGTTGACTATACTGCATATAATACTCATTAATATATGATTTAGTAAGTACTAAGCTTATTTGTTTATAACTGCGTATGATTAATTATGCCACTTATAAGGCAGAACAGCAACATGGATGTATCAGGAAAAAAAGAAATAGGCCATATTGGTGTGGTGCCAATTTTCCGTAGATATTTTGCTCAAGGATTCGCAAAAAGAAGAAAAGAAGTAAAGATCTTACACCTGGGAAGCATATTGGCTTTATAGTTGGCATTCTTCTACATAATACGTCATAATAACTGCCATTAAAAAAAAAAGTCAACCTTTTATCTCTGTGCGTATCATGAGGAGAGTAATTTTTTTTCTCAGCTTGTTTCAGCTCTTTAAACAAAGCCATATGGCACTCACTGTAGAATGCAGTCTCCTATAGTAACACCACAATCTCCATGGAGCACCAGGAAACATTTTTGATTATGGGATTAATATACTACCTACAAATTGACTGCTGATAAAAAATGAGCAAGTTACATGCCATATGTTAATGCATGTACCCTGTTAAGCAGTAGAAAAATGCAAACAAATTTCATCATATGAAACTGGAGGGTATGCAGATATTAAATGATATATCCAGAAATATTAATGTACCGTACATATATTTGGCTGAAGGTACAAACCTAAGATTTTAGTTGGACATGGCACACGATTTTTTACTTTATGTTCAGAAATTGATGTTTTTACATCATTATGAAGACAAGATCAATGCACCAAGCATACTCCATGCACAAGTAACCACAGAAAAGCACTGCAAAATAATGTTAAGTCCGGCTTTAAACTAACTCACAAATAGAGCAGTCACGCATGCAGCAGATACACTGCAGGTGGCACAGAAAAGACTACATTTTGCCACAATGTCATAATGTTCGTTTATGAATGTGGTATGAATTAAAGTTAGGCAGTAAAATAATACATACAATGAATTCAAATCAAAATTGAGGACTCTCTCACACACACACACACACACACACACACACACACACACACACA
>NW_017805882.1:5019325-5024692 GCF_001891065.2 Hippocampus comes
CACACACACACACACACACACACACACACACACACCTCTTGCTCTCTTTCTTGCCGTCCCTGTGGCCAAAACGGCATCTGCTGCTCAGGCTGATGTCATCTGGGGATAATAAGTATGCCCAGCATGGCAGCGGTTCATAGCCTCAGACCTCCTTTAGGCTGCATGTGCTTTCTACGACAAGTTACATCTGGGAAAGCAGGTAAACAAGATAGTGTTGTGCAAAGTTAAGCCGCTAGGCTTGCGGCACACAAACACACAACAATTTCACTCCTTTTTCTGTAGATGTTTGCGGTATACAGCAGATGCCCTCAACCCCCACCCCCTCCGAAAGCACTGACAGACAACAGAGAGCACAGAGAGGGAAACCTCACCAGCAGGAGTGACTGTAAATGTGTTCTAAAGCTAACATGTAACCACTGCATTGTTGCATTTGGGTGCAGATTGTGTGCCACAGCTTGTCAAATGTCCACGGCAGTACAGACAGCTTGGGCAGAGCTCAGGTTGACTATACTGCATATAATACTCATTAATATATGATTTAGTAAGTACTAAGCTTATTTGTTTATAACTGCGTATGATTAATTATGCCACTTATAAGGCAGAACAGCAACATGGATGTATCAGGAAAAAAAGAAATAGGCCATATTGGTGTGGTGCCAATTTTCCGTAGATATTTTGCTCAAGGATTCGCAAAAAGAAGAAAAGAAGTAAAGATCTTACACCTGGGAAGCATATTGGCTTTATAGTTGGCATTCTTCTACATAATACGTCATAATAACTGCCATTAAAAAAAAAAGTCAACCTTTTATCTCTGTGCGTATCATGAGGAGAGTAATTTTTTTTCTCAGCTTGTTTCAGCTCTTTAAACAAAGCCATATGGCACTCACTGTAGAATGCAGTCTCCTATAGTAACACCACAATCTCCATGGAGCACCAGGAAACATTTTTGATTATGGGATTAATATACTACCTACAAATTGACTGCTGATAAAAAATGAGCAAGTTACATGCCATATGTTAATGCATGTACCCTGTTAAGCAGTAGAAAAATGCAAACAAATTTCATCATATGAAACTGGAGGGTATGCAGATATTAAATGATATATCCAGAAATATTAATGTACCGTACATATATTTGGCTGAAGGTACAAACCTAAGATTTTAGTTGGACATGGCACACGATTTTTTACTTTATGTTCAGAAATTGATGTTTTTACATCATTATGAAGACAAGATCAATGCACCAAGCATACTCCATGCACAAGTAACCACAGAAAAGCACTGCAAAATAATGTTAAGTCCGGCTTTAAACTAACTCACAAATAGAGCAGTCACGCATGCAGCAGATACACTGCAGGTGGCACAGAAAAGACTACATTTTGCCACAATGTCATAATGTTCGTTTATGAATGTGGTATGAATTAAAGTTAGGCAGTAAAATAATACATACAATGAATTCAAATCAAAATTGAGGACTCTCTCACACACACACACACACACACACACACACACACACACACACACACACATGCACACACACACACACACACATGCGCGCACGCACACACACACACACACACACACACACACACACACACACACACACACTGGCATCAGCGTAAGCTCGAAGAAGAAGAAAATCTGCTGAAAAAGACCACCAAGTTACTCTGGACAGTCTGTGTCCCACTTATGCCGCCCACACTGACCGCGGTCCATTATAAGAGCTATTAAAGGAGCTAACAGCCATCAATCTGCCCATTTGGACAACAGCGAGTGGGTAGATAAAGTGGATGGACTGGATGGCCTCTCTCATTGTCTTGCTCTATTTCTTGCTTACTGAATGTTTTTTTTTTCCGAAGTCAATTTTAACTGGCTGTTCCTTTAATTTCCAAGGATCTTTTTTTTTCCTAGTACCTTGGTACTTAACCAAATCTTCCCCGGAGTGGTCGACCAACCAAAATGACCGAGAGGGCAATAACAACTCATCACAAAAGAACTCAAAACCAGATCCAAAGATATAGAGACCTCATTGGCCTCAATCAAGGTCAATGTTTGTTACTCAACCATAAGATAGACATAGGGAAATAATGGTATCCATGGGATAGTTCTGAAGACAAAACTAATACAGACAAAAAAATAAAGGTTCTTTTCACACTGGAGAGATGAGAAAAAAAATTAACTTCTTAGAAGGTGTATTACACTGTCGGTCTTGTGACAGTGTGATCGCTACTTGCTACTTCAGGACCTGGACAACTTGCTGTGATTAATGGAACTATGAATTCTGCTGTTGAACAGAAAATACTGCACGTGAATTTCCTGCCATTGTATCCTGCAAGACACTTCATGCAAAAAAAAAAAAATCATTCCCTATTGCTGAGTTTTCAAAATATCTGCAAATAAGAGTAGCCCAGAACTTTTCCACAGTGATGTGAAATACTAATCAGCAGTTATTGAAAACACTTAATTTCAGTTATTTTTGTCAAGGTTTGCACAACCAATTATTACAGTTATTAGGTTTAGGGGACTGTGAGATATTCAATTATTCAAAACATGCAAAAAATTAATTCAGACATCAGGAAGGTGACAAACACTTTTTACTGCATTACATCATCTCCGTCTGGCAGTATACTTCTGTCTTGGACCACTTTGACTGCTGGATGTGTGCATGGTGCAGAAGGAGGTCTCGGAGACAAAGAAATCAAATTCTCTGCTAGTACCTAATTCCCACTGACATCCACTTCAGGCTGCTTGTCTTTCTTTACCTGCATCCTGGAGAGGAAAGGGGAAGAGGAGGAGGGGGGAAGACAAGGGGGCACGCGCAAGATATGTGTGTGTTTGTGATGGTGTGTATGTGTGTCTGTACAAGAGAAAGGGGAGGGGGCAGTTGAATTAAGGCAGACACTGACACCCTGTGCTTCTTGCCAGGGATTAACCTGCGGCAAAGACCTCACCTCATCATCATTCTCCAACACATGCACTCACATACACACAAATCCACCCACCCACGCATGCATTCCCTCTCCTCCCACCACACACACACACACACACACACACACACACACACACACACACACACACACACACACACACACACACACACACACAATTGCACAGATGCATTGCTACAATACTGTACAAGCTTAGAAACAGTAAAAAAAAAACAACTTCTATAGATAACTCTACTTTGCGTGACAAAATAATGATGCATATGAATGAAGTATAATATTAAATGTCAAAGGAACCAGCACACCGAATAAGGTGGCATCTGTTCTTAAACTACATGAAAACAAAGTCACAAGTTTCATTGGAGTTTTGCTTGTTTTTAGATTGACCGTTTTTCTGTTCTTCACTTGACATTAAAAAACGCAGTCCTAATCTCTTGAAGAGAAACACAGAGGAAAAAATACTTGAGACCATGGGTGTCCAAAGTTTTTTTGGTGAGGGCCAAATACAGAAAAATAAGCAAAGGCTCGGGCCACACACGAGAGGTGACATATTGACACATGCTCGTTCGGCACCTGTGTACGATGTGTAGCTCTGATGCTTGGACTCATAGTGCCGGCGGACATTATACTCCTTCATCACGGCAAAATCTTCATTGTAAATCAAACAGACACACTGTCCTTTGATTTCTTTGAAGAAATATTAATTTTCCCACCGTGTTTGAAATCTTCTGCACTCACTTGCTATCTTTCGTTTTTTCGGTGCTGCCATTTCTGGTGACTTGCGGTAAATGTTTTTCTTTGCTTAATTTTGTTTAGTACAGAAGCACCTTTTCCGTTACTGGCTCCATCTAGTGTTGAAAGTGAGAAGTTCAACAGAGTTGAGTTCAAGCGCCATGTGCGGGCCATATTCAACTATATTTTCAGAATTTGCTGCGGCCCAATAAAAACAAACCCACGGGCCGCAGTTGGCCCGCGGGCCATAGTTTGGACACCTCCGCTTTAGACAATATCGGTTTTTGGTCACTAGCGAGCGAGCGAGCGACAGCCAGCGGTCGTTCTGGGGCACCCGTTTGTGCCCGGGGAGGCCACAGGCCCCCCGCAACATTCACTAACACTTTTTCTTTGTCTTGTAATTTAGTGGATCAAGGTCTGCACAACTTGAATTCTTTAATTTACTTTGCAAGCAGTTTGCCGACTTTTGTAAAAGACAGTAGGATTTAAATTTCTTTCCTAGTGGTCTTGAACTTTCATATAAAATTTCAGGAATGTTAAATTCCAATAAACCTGTCAAGGATTTTACCCTGGTTTTTGAATCTCATTATAACCAAGGACTGTTTCAACCTAATTCCAATTCCCTTATTGATTAAAGTGTGTTCCTTTTAAAACACACACCATGATGAGAGCGAGACCACACAGCACACGACGTCAACCAGCTGACAGCCGGCGAGCAACGAAACCCGAAAAATGCCGCCTAAACGGGGACAAGATACCAAACAGGATGAAGAAGTGATGACCCTTATGCAAGTCAACGAACTACTTATCCAACAAAAAGAACTGTTCACAGCACTCATGCAGCAACAGCAGGATCACTTCAAAGGATTTGTAAAGATGATACTGGACTCAACAAACACACGACTCGACAATTTTTCCAGGGAAGTACAAGAACTGAAAACTAGTCTTAATTTCACCCAAAAGGAGGTCGATGACATCAAAAAACAACAAACGAATGGATTTGACAATTTCAAAACCATGCAAACTGAAATATACAAAGTATGTGACAGTATGCTGGCTTTAACAGACAAGATGGACATCTTGGAGGGACTATCCAAAAGAAAAAACTTGATAATCAATGGAATTGAAGAAATGCAAGGAGAAACGTGGACGGAAACGGAGCAAAAAGTGCAAACAATCTTCAAGGACCAACTTCAATTAAAGGAGACAATCGAGGTGGAAAGAGCCCACCGCACAGGGAGACATGAATCGGAAAGACTTCGACCAAGGCCAGTAGTGGTGAAACTTGAAAAATATAAGGACAAAACAATGATACTACAGAGAGCAAAATACTTAAAAGGTACCAAAATCTACATTAATGACGATTATACAGATATTGTACGTCAAAAAAGAAAAGAATTGCTTCCAAAACTAAAAGCAGCACGTGAAAGAGGGGAAATTGCCTACCTGAGGCACGACAAACTCATCGTCCACCCCCGCACCAGTACTCCAATTCAACGGGCTCGACCTCAACATGCTGAGAGCTGATGACCACCAGACAATAACTTTGACTTAATGGATATCGGAAACATACAACACAAACATGGACTTTAAAATCTTTGATTATGCTGAACATAAGACATTCGACCCAGAGAACAACTGGGATCCAGACAATAATTTCTTCAATTACAATTACAGCATTACAAACTCC
>NW_017805882.1:5025124-5027086 GCF_001891065.2 Hippocampus comes
CAATGTATAGCAACGGTCTTTTCCCAGTCATTCTGAGACCCACCAGAATAACAGTTGACGCGGCCACATTAATAGATAATATATTTATAAATAAGATTGATCATAAAAAGGAAAGTGGACTTCTCATAACTGACATAAGTGACCATCTACCGGTCTTTGCAGTCTTTCACAATTACTTTCAATAACCCATATATCAGAAATAAGACCCAGAACCCAACATTCCATCGCAGCTTTCAAGCTTGACCTAGACAAGCAAAATTGGTCTGAGGTCTACACAAATGAAGATCCAAATACTGCGTTTGACGCATTTCAGTCAACCATAACCTCCTTATATGACAAGCATTTCCCCGTAACTAAGGTCACCAGAAAGTACAAAAACCAAAGTCAGCCATGGATGACAAAAGGCATAGAAAATGCATGTAAAAAGAAAATCAATTTCTACAAATCGTTTCTAAAATCCAGAACCAAAGAAGCTGGAACAAAATATAAGACTTATAAAAACAAATTAGTAAACATTATAAGAACCAGCAAGAGAGACCATTTTCATGCATTATTAGAGCAAAATAAAAGCAACACTCAAGAAATATGGAAAATCTTAAATCATGTAATTAGAAATAGCTCTAATAAAGTAGATTATCCGGAGTACTTTATGAAAGATAAAAATATCATTATTGAGGAAACTGCAGAAATAGCAAAGGAATTTAATGAATATTTTGTTAATATTGTCAGTAACTGAGCAAAACAAATTCCTGATCCAATAAATTATTTTGAAATAGATAAATACATAGAAAAAAATTCTTCCACAATGTTTCTTACTGCTGTGAATCAAACTGAAATATTAAATATTGTAAAAACATATGAAAGTAAAAAATCAACTGACTGTTTTAATATTGATATGTCAATAGTAAAACAGATTATAGAATTTGTAGTGCGACCTTTTGCATACATATGCAACCTGTCATTTAAAGCCGGTGTTTTTCCATCAAAAATGAAAATAGCTAAAGTCACTCCAATTTTTAAAAGTGGAGAAAGACAATTCTTTACAAATTATAGACCAGTGTCACTACTACCACAATTTTCAAAAATATTAGAAAAATTATTTTCTCGCAGACTTGACAACTTCATAAATAAACACGGGCTGTTAAGTGAAAACCAATATGGCTTCAGAGAAAAACGGACCACCTTAATGGCAGTAATGGCGTTTGTGGAAGAAATAGCAACTAATATAGATAATAAAGAATTCACGGTTGGGATTTTTCTAGATCTAAAAAAAGCTTTTGATACAATAGATCATACTGTAGTGACTCCTATGTACATAATTCACCACCAACTGCAAATGTGTGAATGCAATGTTCATATGCTTGTCAGAGAGTTCACGATTATTTGGTAACGGGGTAGAAATAATTGCAGTCCCTTTAAGGACCGCCATTTTAGTCTGCTTGTTTCTATGGAAACTTACTTTCGGCGGGCTTCGTTTTGGCGCGAGTGTTTTTTTTGGTGTGCTAATAAAAAAACACGACACACTCTCTCTCGGAGTGCGCACGTGAGAAATTGTCGCTTTCTTCGAGTTCTACAATTTCCACACCCGGCAAAATTAACATATCGTTAAAATGGATGCCTCTTCGATGTCGTCAGGCAAAAATTGTTATTTTTGTAAAGCCATATTACCAGTGCTTTTCGTGACAGTAAGCAACTGACAATAATGTTGTGTCTGTAAAGTATGCAGTCCCCCCCACCTCTTCACAGTATTTGCAATTTGTAGATTTTCAGGGGGGAACCACCACTGTATAATTTGCTGGAATAAACTCACCTACTTGCTGTTTTTGCGCTCAGCCAAAGCCATGTCTAATACAAAAATTCAGAGTTTCTTTGAGGCCATTTTAAGGCCAAGGAACTATGTTGAAGTGAGGGAAGAGCGCTCTAGTCACAGTATTGTCTGTGAAATAGAAAAAAAATGTTTTC
>NW_017805882.1:5027855-5046184 GCF_001891065.2 Hippocampus comes
TATATATATATATATATATATATATATGTGTGTAAACCGAAAGGTGTATAAATAGATAAGTACAGTACACATAAGGGTAAACGTTTTTGACGATATGTAGATTTCTTCTTTTTCTTTGGTATTGAAAAATGATCAATACACATTATTACACAACAAGGGGTAGGACTAGATAAGTTGTATACTTCTTCTTACTCCTTTGAGCATATAACTGTGATGATGTGTGTTTTACTTACTTTTATTTTTTCCTTTTATGACTTTTGTTTGCATTTTGTCAATCTGTTATTGTATGTTCTATATATGTTCAATAAACAATACAATACAATACAATACAATTAGTTGGGTCTTTACCCAATCTATGTGCCACATGCAAACAAGTGTAATTCAGCGTCTGGTGATGAAGCGCTGATGGGTCGTGGCATGCTGTGTCTCGGGCTCCTTGTCAAGATGACCTGGGGATCGTGGACTTGGTTTAGCCCAGGTTGCACCAGTGTACTGTCCGGTGTTGCTGGAATCAGTAGGTGTCCTCTTGATGCACACCTACCTATTTTAAGGGGACACAAAAGAACACAATAGGCCACACTCAGGATTCTGGGCGGGGGTTGTGTTCGTGTAGGTGGTTGTTGCGGGGAAGGTAGCGGTGCTGGAGTCTGCCGTGGTCCTCCAAGGGTCACTGCCCTCCAAGCCTTCTACCCCAATTTTAATGCATTCATCAAGCACATACACATTTTTGGGGGCGCACTGGAAGATTCCTGAAGGTCTTGTTCGTAAATTTGGGACTTGTGAGATGTAGATGTGAATGGATGGAATGAACACTCCTAATTGCATGTGTGGATCGTCTCACTAGATAAGGTTTGCCGTGCCTGTGGTGCCTTGACCCCATTGGGGTTGGTGGTGTGGATGTTGTGCCCTGGGACTGGTCTGGTCCTCTGCCTTCCGTAATAGTAGTTTCTTGGGGCCAGCGCCCTGTGGTGTGCCTGAGTGCTTTGATGGCACCCAGATTGGGTGGGTTCCTGGGCTCCTGTAATCCCTTGGTTTCGATGTCATGGGGGCTTGTCGAGCTCGGACACATGATGTGCTGAGCACCTTGCTGCACAAGCAAAATGGTTCTCAGCATAACCTTACCCTAACACAGGGGTCGGCAACCCAAAATGTTGAAAGAGCCATATTGGACCAAAATAAACAAAAAACAAATTTGTCTGGAGCCGCAAAAAAATAAAATAAATAAAGCCTTATAATGAAGGCAACACATGCTGTATGTATCTATATGAGCTATGTTAGCCTGGTATCAACATGACGAAGTTGGCTACAAATACACGAGCATTCATGATTAAACGTTTTTTTCCCCCCGGCAGTTCATCCTGTAGAGGAGGGGTGCCCAAACTTTTTTGACGGAAGGTCTACTTTTCGAACAACCAACCTCCCGCGGTCGACCCGTTATCGCACACGCGCGCATACGCACACACTTACACGCGCATGGTGTAATGAGCAACAGCCAGAACGGCCGCTAAGATGAACGAGGCACGGGACGCACTTTCGCAGCGTGAAACTGCTTCTCTTGGCCGCCCAGATTCCCATTCTTAGCAAGTCCTCTCGGTAAATTGTACATGAAAGGAGCTGTTTTATTTTTAAACAACAGCCGCCTGACTGACATCCCGCCCTGCTAATAGAAAGGTGTGTACCATTTAAAACTGCTTCTCTTGGCCGCCCAGATTCCCATTCTTAGCAAGTCCTCTCGGTAAATTGTACATGAAAGGAGCTGTTTTATTTTTAAACAACAGCCGCCTGACTGACATCCCGCCCTGCTAATAGAAAGGTGTGTACCATTTAAAACTGCTTCTCTTGGCCGCCCAGATTCCCATTCTTATCATCTGAAAGGAGCTGTTTTTTTTTTTTTTTTAAACAGCCCCCTGACTGACATCCCGCCCTGCTAATAGAAACGTGTGTCGCAGGCTATGACGCAAATATTCGTTGACGAAATGTTGACGTTTAATATTTATTCCGACACATTTTTTTACAGCATCGGAAAACGTTAATAATGTTTGTGTCATGTTTGTCCTCTGACAGAAACCATACTGTAATATCTGTTTCTTGTTATTTGTGTATTTGAGGGCTGGTTTAGTTGAGTAGGGGGTGACGTTATAGAGAGGGGACGAGCCAGGTTGAGGAGTCAGTCTGCGTGTGGAGTGCATGGGCGTGAGTTGTGGCCAGCAGCAGCTCCTGTGAATGTGTTTTAATTGCTGCCTCTTTTTGTTTATTAAAAAGCAACAGACTGCATCAGCGACTGTGTGCACCCTAGACCACATTAAAGGGCATTACAATATTAAAACAAAAAACTATATTTCCCTGCCATCTTTTTCCATTTTCAAACATTTTTGAAAACGTTCTAGGGAGGCACGAGGGGGCGCTAAAGAGCCGCATGCGGCCCGCGAGCCGCATGTTGCCGACCACTGCTCTATTGGGTTAAGGTCTGGTGACTGATTTGCCCAATCTTGTGCTGCTGTCAGAATGTGAGTTGAGCGATTCTGATGGTGTGTTATAATGATGTAGATTATGCATTTATTGTGGTTGTGGTGGAGGTTGGGGGGGATATATATATATATATATATATATATTATTGTGTCTTCACGGCAGGTTTTGAAAAAGACATGACTGGGAGTGGGTCACAGGGTATATTTTCCTTGCACTTGGTGTCACTTCAGAATTACGTTTTGCTGAAAGCTGTCATAAGCTTGAGCTATGGTAGCCCATAAGTGACACACACACACACACACACCCACACAAACACACACACACTCTCTCTCAGCCCAGAGTCACGAGATGAGCCCAGAGTAACGACAAGGCAAAAAAAGTGAAGGCCGCATTAACACAAACTCTGAGCTGTGACGTGTTGTTGTTGTTATGCTTAAGCAGTGTTCACATGAGGGCATGAACCCAGGCCAGGCCCTGTCCAGCTCAAGCTTGGTAAATGCACTCACATGTGGATGTTCAGCCACTCCCATGTTTACATACCATGTTGGGTCCACACAAGGTTAACTGCTTGACAATAGGACATTGTATTTCAGTTTCAGTTGTTGATGAATAAGAGCCAACTGAGAAATGTGAAAATGTTCATCAGGTGAATGTCTTGAAAATATAGGTTTTGTAACTCTCCATAGGTCACGTGTGGTTGTTGATGTTTTACGTTTGGTGAACTGATGTCAGATTTACACCATGGTGGGCAATGAAAATGCGCAATCACTCGTTTGTATCAATATGTATCAATAGTGATCATTCATTTTAAATTGTTCCACTTTTTCAGTTTAACCAACTGGAGAACAATTGTCATCATCAACAGTGTTCACCAAGAGATGATAGACATCACAGCTCCTTCACCCCGCTGTAATTCACCATCAGAGACGAAGAATGAGCAAATTTGTCAACCAAATTTCACAAGTACACAAAAACAGCAATTTTTCCCACATGAACTGTTGGCAGTTCGTTTGAACTGCACGAGCAGATACAAAATTTGTGACTTCCAAAAACATGGATACAATCAATGCTCAATCGTGTTCCAGCTCTGTGTATGAAAGGTTGTATGTGAAAGGTTGTACTTCATGTACTACAATAGTTTTTTTCACTGTAATGGCAGTAGACTTTTTGTTTCAGTGTTTTTAGAACATTCAACACTTCTCGATCATTTACAGCACCAAGGAATATAATAAAGGAGTTATTTTTTAAAATATTTAACTCTTACATCACCATCATACAGTTTCGACTCAGTCACTACCTGCTTCACTCGTTCACGTTCCTCTACTGCCCCGCTGTGGTACGTGGATGTCATGACATTCCATTTGACCATTTCCTTAACAATAAAACGGACAAAAAATTATTTTAAGATATTGGTTGTTGATACTTTATTCATATCCTGCCAAAACGTGTGATTGAAATTTAAATCGTGCAGAACTTAATTACATATCTTCATTTCCCGAGGGGATATTCTAATAAGTACAGTACGTCAACACTGATAAATGATAAAACAATGCAATGTAAATGCAATTTTGAAATCTACTTGACTATGACGTGATTTATGCTGTGAATGTGTTCTGCAACGTGTAAAAACACCAGCTCCACACTGCACGTCTGTGCTTTTTATGATTTACAGTTGCTGAGATGACGGGAATCAGCAGCGAGTATCGCCAAATTACTTGAAGGCAGCGAGAGACAGGAGCAACAACTGGCAACCACGTCGTCGTGAGTCCACGTGAGGACAAGCGTTATGTTTGTTACCTAGTTTGTGACTGGTTGTGTTGAACGTCCGTCAATGGTGCTGCTCCGTGTTATGACCATTGATAAGGCTCCTCATTAGTCGTCATCAAACAAGGAAAAATAATTTGTGTTCAAAGAATTTCATTTTCATCTCTTTATGATGCATTTTTTATATTTGTTCGCCTTTGCAATGCTATGTCACAGACTGACTTGGTATAGAAATTTGAACGTTTGAACGTAACCGTCAGTGAACACGTCGGTAAGTACCGAACTATTGAGAAATGTTAGATTATTATCTTCAATTGTTGTAAAGAAACAAAATTTCAATACAACTGCTTTAGAGAGTGACGTGTTTTTCATAGCCTACATGTGTAGATTAACAATACTGTACAACAAAAACTGACAATAAACGGAGTCAAAACAGTATGATTATGATGTATTAGATAAAAATATTTGAATGGAAAAAAAAACCTAAAGACCCACAATTGACAAACATTTCCTTTCTTATTATACAACATAATACGTATCTCATACAATACAATAGTAAGAACAGCTTTTCAGGCATTAATGTGGACAAGCGGCAAAGAAAATGAATTTAAAGACATTTCCACAATGGATTCAAAACAAAGCAGTCAATTATGCATTTGGAATTTTCAGCATCTGTTTGTAGGATACAGTATATCAATTTCTTAAATGTATGCGTGAATACTAATCCGATCAATTAATAAGATATCCTTTATTTGTCCCACACTGGGGAAAGTGACAGTCTCCAGCAGGAAATTTGAGAATGGAATCACAGTGTCATCCGATTGTTTCCAAATTGTACGTTGATCAGCTCCAATGGAGAGAGATGAAGACCAGTTAGAAGATGAGGAGGTGATGGAGGCAGAAGAGAAAGAAACCGAGCAGCAGGATCAAAATGACCAAGCTGCAAATAATGGTGGAGCAAATGTTTCTCCCGATCCACAGGTAAATGTTTGGTACTATCAAAATATCTAGACCGGTCGTTCTCAACCTGGGTTAGATGGAACCCCAGGCGTTCGGTTAATCCGTTTCAGTGCTTCGGCGGAGCCTCTGCCATGGAGGTTAAGACACAGACGACTCAACATGTCAATTAATTACGACACGCCCACTACAGATGATCACAGTACATGGCTTGTCCAATCAGTGCTGCAGGAAATTTAGTTCGCTCAGTCGTCAACGTGTGACTGTCGTGATAGTATGTCGTGTGATTTTTTTTTTTTTAATACATGCTAACTGTGTTGAGCAAAAAAAAAAAAAAAAAAAAAGCAGTCGGACGAATATTTACAACATGGATTCACATGCATCACGGACAGTGATGGGAATCAGTGTCCTATCTGCATGATTTGTCAACTCATGAGCAACTCAAAACTGAAGTAACACTTCTTGAATCATATTTTTATTTTTCACTAATGAAGGTTTCGGTGAATGTGCATATGGACTGGTTGGGTTCGGTACCTCGAACAAGGTTAAGAACCACTGACCTAGACATTGTGTTTTAGAACATTGTATTTATTTTTTGTGTTTCAGACCAAATGATGAACACAAAATCACCATTATAATCATTGTCTTTAACCCATCACTTTCATTTTTATTTTATTTTTTCCACAGGGTCAGCCTGAATCGGAGCCAGTTGGTGTGGACTCACAGCCAGACAGCCAGTTTCTTACACGTTGGCCTAAATCTTAATACAGACAATTGTACATGAGAATGGAATTACAATGTGATCTGATTACTTTGAAAAATGTGCTATTTCATCAGCCTCAGTGGAGACAGCTGAAGAGCAGCTTGAAGTTGTGGTGGGAATGGAGGCAGAAGGAGGAGGAACCGAGCAGCAGGATGAAAATGACCAAAATGAAAATCATGGAGAAGCAAATGTGTCTCCCTTTCCACAGGTAAATGTTTGATACTGACAAAATACCTAGACATTGTGTTTTAGAATATTGTATTTATTTTTTTTTTTTTGTACTGTATTTTCAGACCAACCAATGAAGTACAAAATCACCATCATTATCATTGTCTTTAACCTGTCACTTTCATTTTTTTCACAGGATCAGCCTGGATCTGAGCCAGTTGATGCGGATTCACAGCCAGACAGCCTTTTTCTTTCAGGTTGTCTTAAATCTTAATACAACCAAGTCTACATGAGAATGGAATCACAATATCATCTGATCATTTTGAAAATGTACTATTTCATCAGCTTCGGTCGAGACAGCTGAAGACCAGCTTGAAGTTGTGGGGGGAATGGAGGCTGAAGAGGGAGGAACCGAGCAGCAGGATGGAAATGACCAAAATGCAAATGATGTTGAAGCAAATGTGTCTCCCTTTCCACAGGTAAATGTTTGGCACTGTCAAAATACTGAGACATTGTGTTTTAGAATATTGTGTCTTATTTTATTTTATGTTATTTTTGGTATTTTCAGACCAAACGATGAACAGAAAATCACCTTCATAATCATTGTATTTAACGGTAACCTGTCACTCAAATTTTTTTTTCACAGGATCAGCCTGGATCTGAGACGGTTGATGCAGACTCACAGCCAGACAGCCATTTTCTCACAGGTTGGCCTTAATCTTAACACAACCAATTGTAGATGAGGATGGAATCGCAATGTCATCTGATTGTTTTGAAAATGTACTATTTCATCAGCTTCGGTCGAGACAGCTGAAGACCAGCTTGAAGTTGTGGGGGGAATGGAGGCTGAAGAGGGAGGAACCGAGCAGCAGGATGGAAATGACCAAAATGCAAATGATGTTGAAGCAAATGTGTCTCCCTTTCCACCGGTAAATGTTTGATGCGGTCAAAATACAGAGACATTGTGTTTTCTTAGGATATTGTATATATTTTTTTGTATTTTCAGACCAAATGCTTATTATTGTATATATTTTTTTGTATTTTCAGACCAAATGATGAACACAAAATCACCATCGAAATGACTGTCATTGTTTTCCCAGGATCAGCCAGGATCTGAACCAGTTGATGTGGTCTCACAGCCAGACATCAGTGATATCGAAGACCCTGTTGTGAACATACTGTTTGGTCAGTTTATGACAAAGACTACCGGGTTAAAAAAGATATTGATGCTGATTAAATGCAAGTTAATTATTTGTCCACATTATTGTTTCAGAACCGGAACATTTTGCCGAAGTTCTGTCACCACCCCACCTTATGAATTTAGTTGAGGAAAAGGAGGATAGGGAGCCCGTTATAGATGACAACGAGGAAGAAGATTTTCTTGTTCTTGATGCTGAACATGTGTGTGGCTTTTCTTTCAGGTTTAGTAATTATTATTTGTGGCAGATGAAATATCGTAACGTAATTAGCACGTTCTGTCTCGTATTTATGGAGATAATATTATGTACAGATGAACTTAAAATCTATCGTAAAAGCAAAGCATGTTGCTTGATTTTGTGCACAAAACCATCATGGCTCAGATTGTCATTTCATTTATTGACAGCCCCTGGTGGCAAAGAAGCAAGCAGCACTAAAGAATCAACTCATCAAGGAACTCGAGAGGCTAAAAATGCAACTGAATGAACAGGTGGGACATTCTTTATAGTTTGTAAACATTTTAAGATCTACCGTGAGTGGCTGTGTTGCATTTGCGCACTCACACAATCAGATAAAAGTCAAATGATCTTTCTATCTGTGTTACCTGTGCAGGGGGCGTTGGAGAAGGCAGAGGCAAACCAAACAGAGGAATTATATGTAGAGTTGTTCGGGGAACAGGAAAGGCTTAAAAATCTCCAGACAAGACTAGATGGACAACAGAAGTCGAAGCGCTTGGCTGAAGAGAAACATAGACAGGTACAAGAAGAACTGAAGGCAATGAAGGCTTGTCATTCCAGCACCACCAACAAGTGCACCAAGACCCAGGCCAATGGTGAGACCAGGCACAATTCTTTTCTCTCCGGCGGCTAACGGTGGGGCTTGACCAATATGTGGGGAGGAGCTGAGAAAAAAAAAAAACACTTATTTTCATGAGTTGAGAGGTTCTCTTGTTTTTTAAATAAAAGTATAATACACACGAGTTGAGCACGGTTGAGACACATATTCAATATAAGGTATGAATTTGCCCAAAGGTAGAGATTTTGAGACTGTCCAATTGCGGTTATTGATGCTGTCTCTGCATCCCTTTCCATGTCCACTGCTCGGTGTGACAGAAATGGCCAAATTGTAGGCCCGCATTACCTCGCTGGTTTCCCGTGTTCTTATTACGGAATGCTTGTTTACTATTATGCTCATTTTTCCAATCGCCCTCTTCTTCTTTAACCTCCGAGGAGACTGGAAGATTTATCTTCCAAACAAATTGCAGCCAGCCATCAGCTCACAGTCAAAAAGCCCAAGTCCTGTTAGGAACCACAGCAATTCAGAATCAAAGACAACTAAGGCATCAACATCCATGTACAGTATTAGTTGTGAGGCTTTTATTTTGAAGTTGACATCACGGCGCTTTGCATAGTATGAACAAACATGGTGGCTTGGCTAATGCTCATGGAGATGGCAGCTAGACTCGCGGTGGCAGCAGCGATTGCCGTCACAACGCCGACAGGACAGTCATCTCGGTCTCACACACACGCACGCACGCACGCACACACACACACACACACACACACACACACACACACACACCCTTAGTTATGCAACACAAGATGGTGACGACACTATACTCTATTGTATATAGATATTGATCATCGGTGTCAGAAGCTCTTTTAACATGTCTGTTTTTTTGATGCATAGTATCCAAGCTGCAGCTAGAATTTGACAAACTGAAGTTGCATGTCAACTTCACACAAGAAGTCAGTGAAGATCTGCATTCTAATGTAAAAGCAACAAAGAATGCCACACGAAAAATCGGAACCAAGAAATCAAAGGCTGAGGACCAGAAACTCAAGCAGGTGAATGGGTTTAAATGAAATACAAAGGACTCACAGGGTTTGAATATAATCTGTTCCATGAAGCTCTTTGACCTTCAGTATTTTTCAGATTTTTAACCCATTAGAATTAGTGGAAGTAAAATTAATCCAAGGGTAAGATTTTTGCCATCAGACGACACTTACCGGTATATACCGTATTTTCCACAAAATAAGGCGTACCTAAAAGCATCCAATTTTCTCAAAAGCTGACAGTGCGCTTTATAATCCGATGCACCTTGTATATGGATAAATATTCTGATTTCTTGGACATAGTGTTTTAAATGTTTTGTAAAGGGCTTTGTTACAGCTGCAGCGGTTGTGAAAGCGCTATATAAATAAAGGTGTATTGTATTGTATTCCCTTAGCATAGCTCCATCTATAGTTGATGCATAACGCAACCCCAGCCACTATTGTAGCTTCTATTCTATGCGACTTATAATGCAGGGCACCTTATACATGAAAACTGTTTTGAAATAAGCCATTTATTGAAGGTGCACCTTACACGCCGAAGCGCCTTATAGCGCGGAAAATACGGTACATAGATTACAGCTTTTTTTTTTTTTCTTTGTGAAATAATTTTGCTAAGCAATGCCTTCATTTCAGGGCCAACTTTGTAATTTTGAGGAGCAATTTTTTGCAGATGAATCTCGGGGACATTAAGCAAGTTAAAATATGACAATATAACAAGGGAGAATGTCAGGCTTGCAGCTACCGAATATTTTAGCATTTGAGTATCCTACTGAAAATTGTATTGATTGATCAAATATTCAGATCAAATATATTTTTGCTTGGTTAAAGAGAAATGATTTTCCTTTTGGTTTGTCCTCCCTCTCAGGCTATCTTTGGCAAGTCTGTGACACCAACTGCCATTGTGCCTTCCCGTATAACAGATATCAGCCCTCTCAAATGTCCTTATTTCTTTACCTCCTTACCGTGCTCATCATTGCTCTGGACCGTTGACACCATGGGCCCTATTTACGTGCCCAGCGCAAGTGTAGTCTCTTGCTAGAATCCATGCAGGAGCTTAGTCCCCACAAAGTGCATTTACAATCAAAGGAACTTTAAGAAAAGGTCCACTTCCGGGTGACTGCTGTGGATGTGGCACTAGGGACCGCCTTCCAAGCCGACCGTGCGACTGTGTGACTCAAGACTCAGTGCAAGTCCTGATCTTCTCTGCACTTCTCCATCAACGCCCTGAGGACAAATCAT
The DNA here is from genome assembly GCF_001891065.2 of Hippocampus comes. Lineage (NCBI taxonomy): Eukaryota > Metazoa > Chordata > Actinopteri > Syngnathiformes > Syngnathidae > Hippocampus > Hippocampus comes. The sequence continues at coordinate 5,038,248 of NW_017805882.1, forward strand.
AAATTTGTGATACTTTTCCTAGGCATGAACCTATACTTTTAGTCACAAATACTCACTTCTGTCTTGAGTCTAACCTCTACATTTCTTTCCCATAACTTCATTGTGTGACTCTTCAACTTGATTCCTCAGTAGTTCCCCACTACTGCGCACATCACGTTTGTTCTTAAAAACGGGCAACATCACACTTTTCCACCATTCATCAGGTATCTTCTCACCATCAAGAAGTCAAATGACCATCATGGTCAAAAACTCTACATCCATCTCTCCAGATGTTGTATCTACACTAACCTGCTGTACATCCTCTCCAACTCTATCTCTCTATTTGGACATGTGAAGATATTTATCACCTTTACTGTCCCAACCTGGCATACAAAAATAAGCGTATCATTATTGGGCTTTGCCACCTCCACCTTTGCTGTTCTTCACATCTCCTTGTATTATTGCCTCCTCTCCTCAGTCCTCTCAATATCCTACTCCTTTTCAGCTAATCTCTTTCCTCGTATGCTTTCCCGCACTTTTAAATTTTTTTACTCGAAGACGTTCCAAGTACTGTTTTGCCTGTCTCTCTTATTACCTTGGCTGTAGTGGTACAGTATTCTCAAAGCTCCTCCTGCACACCGAGGAGCTTTTGGTTCCAACTCTGATTTCCTGCGTGTTGGTGACGTAAGCGTGCCGTGCCACTTCACCACCCGCTTTGCAGTTTGTATGAGCTGCAACAACATTTTGACTCATGAATTGCGATGCATACCATCTTATTTCGAGCCTTGGATTTCACAAATCAAATGACATCAATCAAAATGATATAATTCACTTCATAAACTGAAAAATGCATGAACATATTTTTCTCAAAACACTGATTGCATTACATCAGTATTAACTAACAAGTAGTCCAATCGCCTGGTCTGAAATACCAGATGACAAATAAATGCTTTGAGTTGGTCCCCTTAAACAGTGTGCAGCATAGTCACTTAAACATTAATTTAATGATTAGTGGGGAAAGCAAATCTTCAATCATCAAGCATTTTCACTTTACAGTTCTAAAATGCAAAGAGCAAGTACAGTATCACCAAAAAAGAAATGACATTTCAGATAGACGCTTACAAGATGGCAGCAAAGCCCTTTTTTTTCTATTAGACAATGCTGAGGCTTAACTAAACGTAACTCAGATCCTCACTTCAACATAGTTCCTTGTATAGTTCCTTGGTCTAATGATGGGCCAAAGCAATAATTTCAGATTTGACATAGCTTTGGCCTGACCACAAAGTCAATAGGCGAGTTTTTCAGGGAATAAAGGCCCCCCCCCCTAAAATATGTCAATAGGGACATTTATGAATGCTGAGCCGTGAATATGTGGGGGTTCACTGTATACAATACAATTTTCTTTCAGGGAATTACTCAATGGATGCCTATTAAATGTTTTTGACAACTTGCTGTACCAACAGGATTTGTATGTAGAGCGCCTCACTAAGGAATTGGACAGACTGACACAACAGATGGACCTCTTTGAGGTCCAGACCAATGCCCAAGCAGAGACAACACTGGCAACCAAAGAAGCTCTTTCTGAGGTATATAGCGTCCACCGCACAAAATACCCACAGTCCTCCTGCATCCCATAAGATGTTTATTAGGTTAGCTGAAGACGCCACATTGCCTAAAGATGTGAACGTGAGAGTGAATGAATAGTCGCTTGTACGTACGCTGCAACTGACTGGCGACCAGTCCAGGGTATTCCCAGCCTCTCCCAAAGTGTGCTGGGAAAAGTTCTACTTACCCGAGAAACCTACTGAAGACAAGCGTTATAGAAAATGGATGGCTCGACAGATATATTGTATTATTCCCATGAAGGAGGAGTAAGTAACCCCTTTGCCTTTTATGCAAATGTGTGTTCAGGCTGAAATGCAAATGGAGTCTCTGGCGATGGCACAAAAGCAGTTGCTGCAGCAGTGGAACCGCAGCCTGCTCAATATGAGAAAGCAAGATGAGGAATTTGGAGCAATGCAGCAGGCTGTCTGGTAAGAATGTTTCAGAAACATTGGAATTAGATGTTCCTCTTTAAAAGGCAAGGACCCTAGAATACCGTGTTTATTTATTTGACAATTATTTGACATCTTTTCTTCATGTTTATCCCCTTGGTGTTATTCATTTATTATCCTATATTACATATTTTTCATAGTACAGTACTATAGAAGAGATTATCTTCGGAACTGCACCAGTGTTTTCAGTGTCTGTACATATCGTTTGTACTTCTTATAATTTGCAAGTAGTTATAATGGACATTGTCCAAGTTCATCACTGTGAGAGAATGAGATAATGAAAATTGAATATGTTTAGAACTCCAATTTTACGAAGGCAGTGCATTCAATTTGTGTCACTGAAGAAACAACTACGTTTACATTCCTCTCATGGTTGATCTGGCTTTGCATATGCGCAATTCACCTGTAGCCAAGGGGTTGTGAGTATCTATTATGAGTATCTGTTGATGATATACTGTATATGCTTCTATGTAACTTTGTTGACAAAAGTCTCCTAAAAATTGGAAAAGGTGGCTAGCTTTATTGCTCGTAACAATTTACATTGCCAAGAAAGTATGAAAATGAACCGGCGCTAACACATCTTCAAATCAGTGTCAACTGTAAGCGGTGCTGGGAAAGTTTATTGTCAATGCACTCTAGTTCAAAGTTCGGTTTCACAAATTTAAAAATGAACCAGTTCAGTTCATAGATCCAAGTTCACCATACCAAAAATGAAATAGTTCATCGTTCATTTTTTTATACAATACGTCGCTGTGAGATTTTGCCCTCAAAATATAAAAATATCGTTATTTCACCTTTGTTGCCAGCCACTCAATCCATACTAGTAGACAGCTGCAAATTGGACCCTCCAATCTTGCCCACAACGCTCGCCTCGCAAAGTCCAAAGGGAAAACGCTCTAAAGCCTACCAGGGGCTAACAAACTGTAATTTACCGCACTATTTGTCGCCATGTAAGGTTATCGCCACTGGCTCTTTTTTTCCCCTGCAAGCTGATGATGCAGACACCTGCTGTGGATTCATTTGCCAATGATGTGCTATTGATACACAAATATCAAAGCCCATTCAACAAACAATCTTATTTTTGACAACGGTAGATTTGTTGAATCAATAGAGTCATGGGAGTAATGTTTCCCGCAGCATGGCTGAGCACCAAGTGATCGTACTGGACAGAGAGATTGAAGGCAACAAGAAATCAATCTCTGAACTGCAAGAGAAAAGTGAGACTTTGACCATGATGCTGAACTGCGCCCAGATGGACTGCGAAGTCACCAAAAAGATGATCACGCAGAAGCAGAGCCAGCATGAAATTTTGCAGGACCAGTACAGCGTCTACATTCGTGCTCTGGGGCAGACAGAGCAGACGCTTGCAGAACTCACAAAGGTCGAGACGAGACTTCTAAGGAAACCATCTACTGTATGATTTTACTCACCAGATAAACAATATGTCTTGCCTTTTATTTTTACAGAAGGAGTACAGCCTTCAGGTTGAGATGACTGATCAGAGACGGAAGCTGGAAAAAAATAAAAATAAGCACCTTGAGTTGGAGAACTCCATCATGACCCAAATGCTGCAGAAGCTCATGGACAACAAGGCTGCTCAGTATTACCAGCGACTTACCAACAAGAAAGCCTCCCTCAAGAAAGAAAAGGTAAACAAGAGTTTCTCAAGAGCATCCCTCCTTCGAGTCAAGAGTCTCACATCCAAGTTTCACTATTTTGTGCCGCCAACATAAGGTTGTGGCAATTGCAAGAAACAAAGTACAGTAGAAGCTCTAAGTAGCACAATCCTTTGCATATCACTCTTCAAATCTTGTTTGGATCCAGTTTCCAAAAAAGAAAGCTTGGAAATACAAATAATGTTGAGCGCAATCCATTCAGCTTATCATCTGCTTGGTCTGGTAAGGGGAATTGAATTATTCAGTTCTAGGATCAAACTGTCGTCATAAAGCCTCCTTATCTGTTCGGGCACCTAAAAGGAAAAAGTCATACGAGTATTAAAAGAAGATACCGGTAACTGCATGACAAATGTGCAGATGTGATGACTGATTTTGATCGGTGAGATGTATGATTGATTTTCCGTTACTAGTACAGGGAGTGCAACACATCATGACCAAACATCGAAGATGGATGCACGACACTGACTGCATGCGAAATTAGCATTGAACAAAGTCGAGAACACAATTTGTACTCGGAGATCCCCTTTTATCATTTAATTCCTTTTTGATAGATCTTTCATGTGCTTTTATCATCTTTGCAAGATAATTTGGTTTGTAAACAAGCAGAGTGCCCCTTTCCCAAGCTCTTTTCATTGGTCAGAAATACCTGTGATTTTGAATGGTACGTCTTAACATTTAAATTAAAATCTAAATAAACTTTACTCTGATTGGCTCTTCGTTCTGCTTAGTTTAATATGGTAAAAGAGCTTGTTCCCCAATAGTGAGTGTCTTGTGGCCACCATATGTCTCTTCATTGAGTTGGCTCCAAAGAAATTTTGCGGAATTGTACCCGGCGACAGTGCATCCTCAGGCGGTCTCAGCAGGGCGAAAGCCCGGTCCCCCCTGCCATGACCTTGCAGCCACACAGCAGGTCCACTGCAGGGGGACTGAACAGCGAATGAGTGTGTGTCTTGATATACCGTATTTTCCGCACTACAAGGCGCACCTAAAAGCATCCAATTTTCTCAAAAGCCGACAGTGCACCTTATAATCCGATGCGCCTTATACATGGATCAATATTCTGATTTCATGGACGTAGTATTTGAAACGTTCTGTGAAGCGCTTTGTTACAGCTGCAGCGGTTGTGAAAGCTCTATTTAAATAAAGCTGCATTGTCTTGTATTGTATTCCCTTTAGCGTAGCTCCATCTAGTGGATGCATAGCGCTATCGCAGCCACAATTGTAGCATCTATTCTATGCGCCTTTTAATGTGGTGTGCCCTATATATGAAAATAGTTTTAAAATAGGCCATTTTTTTAAAGGTGCACCTTATACTCCAAAGTGCCTTATAGTGCGGAAAATTCCGGCATATTACACATACTTTTTGGTTGTTTGTTAAAGCACTTAAATGGTGATGCTGCGCCACCTGACAGCCACCAAAGGGGACTGATCAATGTGTGTGTGAATGTGTGGGTGTGTATCTTAAATCCCGGGAATCTTATTTGTATTTTTCCTGATTTGAGTGTGAATGTAGCAACCATGAAGTAGGCACACACCTGACTAATGAGTTAGAATCCTACATCATAGTGGCACCAAATTTAAATCCAACACTGTTGTAATCCTTCTACCTTTTATCACCTGTTGCATCCAATCCACAGACTGCAGAGATGTCACAGGTTCATGTCCGACTTTAACGTACGCAAAAGTCATTGGGGAAAAGAATGGCAGCATCATATTCCTCATTCCTTTGCTTCATCTAGTTCTATCAGCTGTGGCAATTGGAGAGTTCCGTCATGGCGGCTGCCCTGGAGAGCAATGTGATCAACGAGAAACTGGAAAACTTGGCCCGAACTCAGAAGGAGCTTGATGAAGAAATTAGAAAATATAACAAGGTGGTTGCATCTAACCAGACTAACAGTTCATCGATTGATGCACTCATCGCACAGAAGCAAACCACCATTGCAAACATCAACAAGAAAATTGACCTCATCGCTGCTCGAACTGGGGTAAGGAGTCCTGATTGCTTACCTCCTGATTATTAAAAACAGCTCAGCCCATCGTGGGAATTAAAGTTCTTGGCATCGCAGATATTTACATGTAAGAGCCAAAGTCCAGCATGCTGCCTGTTCTTGCTCTATGACTGCAAGACTTTACTCCTTCAGAAACTGAGTTCCTTAAGGAAATCCTCTGATCCTGATGGGCCAATGTTGTGTCATGAAACTAGCATCACAAGGATGCCCAAACATCACGCTACAACAATCTGCATGCTCTCTGCAAAATTAGCGAATTGGGCCAACATCCCCGTTGGATCATCACGACCCAGATGATTCCCACAGATGGATGGAATTGTTCAGACTCGCCCTAACTAAACCTACATGTTTATCATTGTCATCCGATATATATCTGTGTGTGTGTGTGTGTGTGTGTGTGTGTGTGTGTGTGTTTGTTTGTTTTCAGCATGAAGACCTCAGTCCGCTGCAAATCAAGATTGAAGCAATCAAGACTCAAATTGAGACATTATCACAGAAAATGAAGAATGATCAGCAGCTGTGGCTGAAGCTTCAGGGAACGCTCATAGGATTAACCCTGGAGATACAGACACACAACAAAGAATATAACAAACTGCAGACAAAGTACACCGCGGTTTGTCAGAAGAAGCTTTACTTGGAACGTATGTTACATATCCAGCGACGCCAACACTTTTTTACAATCGTCCGATGAGCATCATTTGCAAGACATAATCCCCCCGAGTTGGAATGCTTTCTTCCAGGCCAGCTTGAAGTCATGCACCGTGAGGAGAACGAGGTGGAGAAGAGCAATAAGATGCTTCAAAGAGATTTACTCAAGCTCAATACGCTTCTCAGCAAGAACACACAGCTGCGTTACGCTTTGGAGCAGGAAAACGCTGTGATGGAGACTGAATTCCTTCATAAACTTAAGGTTTCCTCTTGCTTCTCATTCTCTTGCGTCATATTGTTGCCGAAGGCTTAGTGTGACGTAACGTAACGTTTAGGAGGCAGAGCGGGAGTCTATAGAGATGGAGGCGAAGCTGGAGAAGACCCAGGAGGAAAAAGAGAAACTTCTCAGCAGTCTGGTGGAGGCCGAGTCAGTTGTTTGCTCAATAGAAATTCCTCTTTCGCGCGTCGTCAACAATGCATGCAAATAAGCCTGTGTTTGATGTGACAGGCGTCAAATTATGCTTTGGGAAAAGAAGACCCATGTCATGAAGGAGACCCGTTTAGTTGTGCAAGAGGGTCAAGGAGACATCCAAATAATGAGGGATGATGTTCATCGTATGGAGGTATAAATTCTCTCTTCTCCTGAGAAATGTGCACTGCTCATAAAATGTCATGTTTGAAATTACCCACTGGTCCCAGATCCCTCGATCTTACAGAACTGATTTAATTATTATTTTTTTTTTTTGGGGGGGGCTGCGGGTCATATGAAGGTCTTGATGAAACAGGAAAACATACAAATCATAAATGATCTCAGCGAACGCATTACCAAACGTCATTACGCGCATAATTCGTGCCGGGGTAAAAAGTGTTCTTCAGGAGTGGAGGACACCCGGAGAAAAGTGTTTTCAAAACAATGCTCGTCATGTCGAAAGTATGTCATAAATAAAAATGGTTTTCAGAAAAGAATTTTTTATTTTTCCCCTGCATGGAAATTTAAGGGAGAACCTGTACATTGCAGGATGTAACTAAAGTAAATTAAAAAATTAAAAAAAACAATTTAGCATTTTTCAAGTCACAGATATTTTCCTGACAGTAATTTTGAAGAATACAATTAAAATAAGACTGATTTATTTATTGAATCAAAACAATCCATTTTTATAACTTACAAATTTTTAACTTTGACAAATAACTGGGACATCTATCGGTTTTGAAAATCTAATATGACTCTTGTCCACCAAAGTCTGCCCACCCCTGTTCTAACCCCAACTGATTGTCAGATTAAATGAAGGTACAATCTAAGATTGCTCCCTGTAAACTGGTACTTTTTTTAAACTAATTTTTGAGATTTATAACAACAATCTGTTTTGAGCTGGAATGTGCATAATAAGGCCGCCGATGTTTTTTTGGATCATATGTGTGTACATCTTGAAAAATGGCTACCTTTGTTTGCCGTTGTGAACGTTTCGAAGCCACTATTCCAAGTGTGTCAAACTCATTTTTGTTGCGGGCCACATTGTAGTTGTGTGTAGTTGTTTCTTTCAGAGGGCCGTTGTGTCTGTGAACCCCCCCCC
>NW_017805882.1:5047506-5052768 GCF_001891065.2 Hippocampus comes
CCCCCCCCCCAAAATGTACGATCGCCTAATATTTCATAAACAACAAACTGATGAGTCACTAGTTTTGCAATCAGAGGCCACTAAAACTGTTTAAATATTATGACATTCATTTCAAAAGGGAAATTAGTAACAAAAGATGCTTGCAACGTCTCAACGTTTTTAAAAGCGAAGGCAATTTGCAATTTGGGTGCAGATATTTTAGCAAGAAACATGAAGTCAATGCGCATAACTTTCTTTTGCGGACCACATAAAATGATGTGGCGTGCCAGATGTGGCCCCAGGGCCTTGAGTATGGCACCTGTGGTATAGATAGATATAAAATAAAAAGTACTGTATTTGCACAGGTGTTCTTGAACAAGGAAATTGTTGTATTGGCAAAAGTGTCAACTATTTGCCTGGAAAGGTCTTACTACGATGCAAGTTTAATATTCCGAGGTTAATTTCTTGTTTCTTTTGTCCACAGCGTGCAAAAACTTTCTAGGAGCTGCGAAAGTGGATTGCAAATGCTGAGACACTTGAGAGTGTGTGTGGAGTGTTGACTGGATTTGTGTTGATCATTTCAGCGTTGGCTCAGTCTGCTGATGAGGCAGCGTGAGCAGCTCCTGCGGGACAGCATTTCAGTTGTGGAAAGGAGAGGAAACATCATTGAGCGCAATGAGGTCATGGCTCGTAGTACTAAAAAAGCCACCACCAAGGGTGAGCTGCATCTGATGAATGATGGCTTGCGGCGAAAAATCACAGAAATACACAAAGTGGGTCAATCTGGGCGCACGTTATATGCACTGAGGACAAATTGTTCAACTACCTAATGTATCTTGTATGTATATTCCAGTTAGTGAAAGAGTATGACCAGGAGATCAGAGAGCTGCAAGAGGGTCAGGTAAGCCGGAGAATCCCTTATTTCTCTCGACTGAATAATAACCTTAAAACATAGCTGATGTTTGATGTCTTGTTTTCACTGTTTGTAAAGGCTGGGTAGTCAATAACGTTGGATCGATTTTCTACATTATAAGCTGGAAGTCAAACTTCCTTTCTGATCCTGTCAGCCTTCCGCTGATTGTGCACATCCCCCCCCCAGGAAGAATTTCAGAACAAGGCCAAGAAGATTGAGGAGATGATTGATGGCACTCCATCCACCACTGCTTCACTTGAAGCCGCTCTGCAGGGCGAGACGGAGCGAGTGCACACCGTCAGCAGCATCATTCAGCGTGTGTGGGTGGAGATGCCCAAGTACCAGGGCTCACTCTGGAAGGTCTTGCGGTCACTGACAGAATACACAGAATCTGAAGATGGAAGCGTCAACACAGTGGGATAAAATAAACAAGAGTAATAGGAAATGCCTCCAACCGTATTGTAAATACAGTAAAGACATGATTTGTACACTTTCTGTGGTTTGTGGTAAGGTTTTAGCAGCCACAAGTTTCCACTCGTCTTAAGACTTTGAAGAACCACTGCTTGTCAGGTTGCACTTAGACTGCAAGGTTTGAGCGACCCAGTTAAAATACTTTGCTTCCATGGCCCAATATGGATATACGTAATGGCGGTATAAACATATTCAGATGTCATTGCGTAAAAAGACAAGATCAACACAAATTGTCACAAACTTTTAAACTTTTTTTACACTTACTTTTGATGCCTGTGGTTTAGACATGAATGGCTGAGAGAAACTGGATACTTAACAGACTAGCAAAGTGCCAGTTCTTCAGTTGTATTTGGATATCTGTTTATGAGCACGCTGTGTCTGCACTGCAAATTGGCCACTGTTAAAAGTTAGGGAACAGTGTAAAAAACAGAATGCTGGTGCTGCATTAACTCCACCCAGTAATAAAAGTCAAGGCTGGAACAATGATACGGTGTTAAACCTGCATTCAACCCTGATTGCTGTATTTGAAATTGAAACCACCACATATGTAATGGCTGAAGATGACTGGTTAGAGGGACAACCACAGCCACAATTGTGGCATCTATTCTATGCGCCTTTACGAGACAATTTGGTTTAGAATCATATTTCCTCCCTGCTTGTAAGAAGAAATCAAACTTGACTGATGGAGGCAACACTTTCACACAAATGAACGTCCTTGTATCGTCATTGTTGTGTCCTTTCCATTATCAGTAATGTGGTCATGTCCATTAGACCATATACACCAAAGTTAAATGCTGCATTTGTTTGTGAAATGATTTACTGTACCTTGTCGACTACGGACAACTAATCTGTTCTGAGGTGATCATGGTTCTTTTGTTCACCTAAGGAGTTGATTTCATCTACTGCAGTAGTGGCACTTGACTACTCATACACTCAGAACTTCCATCCATCCATCTTCAACACCGCTTATCCTGACCAGGTCGCGGGAGTTTGCTGGATTCTATCCCAGCTTACTTCAAGCAGAGGGCAGACTAACCCCTGAACTGGTCGCCAGTCAGTTGCAGGGCACATACAGAGACAGTCAAACAACTATACCCACAATCTCACAGTCACTGAGTGGCAACCGATCCCACGCTGCCCACACACAAGTCCGGCGCCAGCGATGGCCAAGCGGCCCTGTCATAACTGGCATCTTGAGTCGGGTGTATCTTTACGTCCATGGCAGAGGCTCCGTCGAAATCCTGAGACCAATTCACCAAACCCCTGAGGTTCGATCAAACCCACGTTAAGAGCCACTGGCCTAGGGTAAAATGTGGTCATAGTCCCGCATCAAGTCATTTATGCCAAAGTCCAAGAGATCTGCTGGCAGAGCAGCTCTGACATGGACAGTCTTGTCATAAGGATGGAAGAGTTTCACACAACCATGGCATACCTTTCTTGAATTGTTACAATTAACTGGAAATCCATCCATCCATCCGATCCGCCTTATCCTCACAAGGGGTGCGGGGGGGGTGCTGGAGAATATCCCAGCTGTCTACGGGCAGTAGGCGAGGTACACCCTGAACCGGTTGCCAGCCAATCGCAGGGCACACATAGACCGGCCGCCTGAACTGGAAATGTATGAGAATAATAACTTACCTGTAGCGTGTGGTTTAAGCACCATTTCTGACAATCACGGCAGAGGAATATTACCTCGTGGCAATATTGTTAGTAAGTTAGTCCTTAACAAATTAAAATGTCACAAGTTGGTGAAAATACAATTTATACTGTAAATCAGGGGTCTCAAACTCCGGTCCTGGAGGGCCGCTGTCCTGCATGTTTTCCAAGTCTCCCTGTTGCAACACACCTGATTCAAATGAACAGGTTCAATGTCAGGCTTCCGCAGAGCTTGCTGATGATCTGATCATTTGAACCAGGTGTGTTGCAACAGGGAGACTTGGAAAACATGCAGGAGAGCGGCCCTCCAGGACCAGAGTTTGAGACCCCTGCTGTAAATCGTGTCATAAAATTAGCAAATGCAAAAAATACAATCTTATGTTGAACAAAATTCTACGGTATTTTTCTTCACTTTTTGAAATTTGCTTCATGCTATATCACTCTCGATGGGTATTTACATTACCGTAACACCAATAAAAAACATGAAATAAACTAACCCAGAATTTCAATTTAAGTCAGTCAAAGAGAGGCTTAGCTCTTCATGACTGAAGCTGGCCGCCCAACAACAGGTTAACAGTTGAAGGTAGCTTAACTCGTAAATAACATCGGCAAAATTTACGCAGCAAATCTATAACATAGCAGTTTCAAACAACATTTATACTTATCTGTGTCTGCAAAAGTGGAAGCTGCTCCTTTTGTTCATGATATCTCCTGTCTTGTCGTGTGAAGTGAACACCGACAGTCCAACGTAGTTTTCACCAACAGCAGTTGCATCTCTACGCCTGAGATGGGTGATTTGTCGCTGCATGCTGTTGGGTCGACTGACGTGCACATTCAATGAACTTTAAAATGTGATTTTGAAAAAAATGTGTAAGAATTACAAGTGCCAACAAACAAAATCTAATGAACAAAACAAAATAAAACTTTAAAAGATTCGGGTCCATCCTCGTCCGGGATCAGTGGTCTCAAAAAGTAGAGATTCGGCCTTAGCCCAGTTAGATGTGGAGCGTAGTGAACAAGACGCTTATTAACTTGGCTGCTATTTTACTGTTCAAAGTTGTATAGTCTTCGCTTTAAGGCGTTTAGAGGCAGACTTCTGTGAAAACTGTTCTTGACGACACAAGCACTGAATTCTGGCCATGCGAGAAACAAACGGTTGTCGAGGGACACACCAACATGCAAACTCAATTGTGTTAATGATGACTTTAATGTCTTTTTATGAAACATTTGCATAGCCTTTGTATATGTTGTTCTCGGTGGCAAATAAAAATTAAAAACTGGTGAAAAAAAGTATCAGTCACATTAAAATGGGATACCAAAACACCTAAGATTAAATTGTTATTTAATCAACATTCACAAAAAAAAAGTCCTCATATTTTTGTATATGAATATGTGTGCTGACATTATGAGTGCAAACCACAAATAAGTGTTTTGTAGGATGCACAAATCATGACAAGTAAACATTAAAATATTACAAGCAAATTCCTTTCTTCCCTCCATTTTGCAGGAAGTAAGATAGTTGCTAGTATGAGCTCCATGGTTGGTGTGGACTTTATTCTTTTTTTTTTTTTGTATTAGAATGGTTGGAAAAGTCACTGAATGCCGTGCCATGATCGAACACTGAATATGCTGCTTTTGTGTGTTGCACTGCTTCAAAGGTGTTTGACTTCAAAGGCGGCAGAGACTGCGTATGGGCTGGATGCGGCCTGTTGTCGAGCCCGACTTTGCCCAGATGAGCTGTAAATCATTAAGTTGGTCGGTCGGGAAATAAAATGGGAACCAAACAACCTCTGGTGTTCATTTGAAAACCACACCAAAATTGTTGTGTGATCATAGATACACGTACATACTCATGTCAAATACAAATCAAGTACAGATTTAAATGTCAATGAATTCAATAAAAATGTACCATCCTTTTACTGTCACTTGTTTTTTTTTCTTCTTTTCACCACAGGTCAGGCTCAACCCACACAATCTTCCTCTGCTCCTCCCAGATGACGGTGCGCAACCTGGTCAGTAATGAGGTTTGATCACACCACGAGTCAGGAGCCACGCGGTGATACAAACATGGCAGTTTGTCCAACAGTGTCTCCTCGCTTCGGGAACACTCCAGCAGATGCTCCTCAGACCAGTTGAGACGGTGAAGCTTTGACCTAGAAAGTGGGTTATCAATCAATCAAATTTCAACAACAACATATTTGGTAATGAACTGGATTTCAAATCTCTCCCCCTCTCTCTCTCTC
>NW_017805882.1:5052784-5125767 GCF_001891065.2 Hippocampus comes
TGGCATGGATAAATCATTACCGTATTTTCCACACTAAAAAGCGCACTGGAATATGAGGCGCACCTTCAATGAATGGCCTATTTTGTAATTTTTTTCATACAGTGGGCACACCGCATTATAAGACGCAATCCACAATGCATCCACTAGATGGGCACACCGCATTATAAGACGCAATCCACAATGCATCCACTAGATGGAGCTACGCTAAAGGAAACGCCAACAGAACAATCAGATGTCAGTAAAACTTATTTAATAAAGCAGTGACACAGTTCACTTAACCAACAGCAAGTTATAACATTGACTCGTTAACGTTGAACTCTTGCCGCTGCTCTATTTCCGTGTTCAACTGTGTAACCGATCGCCTTAAGTTTGAACTCTGCATTGTCAGCATGTCTCCAGCAAGGAGCCATTTTGGGGTTGAAATATTACTGTAACGACCATACACAAGGTGCACCGGGTTTTAAGGCGCGCTGTGAGCTTTTAAGAAAATGGAAGACTTTTAGGTTCGCCTTTCACTCCGGAAAATATGGTAAGTTCATTTCTGAAATAACTGTCTACTCTTAGTGATGATATTTTGGATGAAGGAGGAAGAAAATATACCTGAGTTTGCGTGCACTGCGCGCAGACTGCCCGACGAAGATGATAATCGGAAAGATCTCTGCTCTGTGCAGACGACGTACACAGTCCAGCCCAAGCGGTAATACACAATGAATACCCTATAGGATGAGGAGACAAAAAAATATAATGCAACTTAAGATTGGCTCATAAAAGGTTGTTCTGTATCTGGACCTGGTTATCTTGTTGTTTGCTTCAAACCCTTTGGTGTTGAGTTAGGAATCGTCCATCTTTTATACTTGCATTGAAAAAAATATCAAATGTGTGAAGCTCCAGTCACACAGATGAACAATTGTGTCCCCGTTGTTGTCCTTCCCTACAGCACATGCTTGCAATTCAGTCTGCCCAAAAAATGCAGTCTACATCAATGCATAGGTTGACGCACAAACCTTTTTCATGACTTTTTCCACACTCTGCACAGTGTAGCAGAAGTTTCTTCCCACCTCACATTCCTCCAGGAGTTCAGACTTCTGCAATCGGACTGCATGATCACTGGAGCACAACATCTCTGCAACAAACAGTATGTCTGTTTGTTAACATGGTGTACTGTGATTCATTGAAGAAGAAGAAAGAACAACAACAGCATCTATCTATCAATCTAGTCTGAAAAAAAAACAAGCAAAATCAAAATAAGCGGGAGATGTAATTTACAAACAGCAATTAAAAAAAATCAACACTGTGTAAGATATATTGCACATTGTGTTTTATAATACACAGAAAATAATGCACATACAGACAAATTGAGGAGTGGATTTCGAATCACACTCAAGAGTGGAAAATTTAAATCATAAGATGCTCAAGCTTGTGAATTTCCTCAATGTAGCTCAATAATGTAAAAGGCAACCACAGAGTGTTTATGGTGTTCTTTTCCAAAGTTGGATTTGCCCCGACAATACTCAGCATCCGATCAGTCATGTCAGAGACCATATCGTAAGGAGAACACAGCACGTTGGTGTTGTTGCTGGACTTCTCACATCTTTTATCGCAGAGTCAACCACAATCCAAGTCTGAGGCCGAGCTGTTTCTCCGTAACCTCCTATCTTCTGATATTCTTTCAGACCTTACCCGTTGTGTGAAGCATTGTCCAGGTCGACATATGTAGATCCAGGGTCCCGCAACAGTGGAGCCATTCTATTTTGTTACTCCACACTTTGTCCCTCAGGAGTTGTGTTGCTCATCTTCCCATTAGCAGTTGTCCCTGGCTATCCCACTGTCTGTCCAGGCGTTGAGGATGATGGTCAGGCTAGCCGGCCCATTGCATCACAGATCTCTGGGCACTGGGTTCTCCCAGATCCATGTTCTTCATGTTCAGGTCAAGCTGTTGGCTCTTGTCTCATATCCTTTGGCTTTGCTCTCAGCAAATTCCAGGGAGGGCAGATGGATGATTTCTTACTGGGGTTTTTTTCAGCTCTATTCGTGGAGCTAACTAGCTGTCTGTTAGCATTCCTGTGTCCTGTGTTTTGAGACAGACACTTAATGTGGTTTCATTCCCAGATTGTCCATTTAACCTATTCACCTGTGAAATGTTCCAAACTGGTGGTTTTTGTTTTTGCTTGTTAGTTTGTTTGTTTTGGTTTTTAGCATTCCTCAACTTTCATCTTTTGTTGCCAATGTCCCAGCTTTTTGGAAACGTGCTGTAGGCATCAAATTCAAAATTAGTGAATATTTGCAAAGAAAAAATCAAGTTTATCCGTTGGAACATTAAATGTCTTGTCTTTGTAGTGTTTTTAATTGAATATAGATTGAAAAGTGAGAGCAAATCATTGTAGTCTGTTTTTATTTATATTTTACACAACTTCCCAATTTCTTTGGAATTAGAGATTGTTCTTAAAAAACATCCATCCATCCATCCATTTTCCGATCCGCTTATCCTCACTAGGGTCGCGGTGGGTGCTGGAGCCTATCCCTGCTGTCTTCGGGCAGGAGGCGGGGGACACCCTGAATCGGTTGCCAGCCAATTGCAGGGCACACAGAGACAAATAACCATCTGCGCTCACACTCACACCTAGGGACAAGTTAGAGTGTTCAATCAGCCTGCCATGCATGTTTTTGGAATGTGGGAGGAAACCGGAGTACCCGCAGGAAAACCCACGCAGGCCTGGGGAGAAAATGCGAACTCCACACAGAGAAGCCAGAGGTGGAATTCAACCCGGTACCTCTGTACTGGGAGGTCGACGCACTAACCATTGGACCACCGGGCCGCCCCTCTTAAAAAACAAATGCAATATAATGCAGAATTTCTCTTACCAGGTTCACAGAGCTCAAAGCCCTGCCATGCTGCCACCTTCTTATCCAGGATGCGTCCCAGGATGGATGGCAGTAACAGGACTGGTCGACAGATGGGTGGGAAGTGGGGTGTGACCGGTGTATAGGGCATGAGAGTTAGACAACTTCTGGGTGGCGATGTTTCATCTAGTTGTGAGAGAATATACAGTGTTTTCAAACAAGAAATTCTGATCAATTTTGTGTGTAACAATTACTCTTTTTTTTTTTAATGGAGTCAAATGTTGTGTTTCTGTACCCGATTCTGTGCTCTTGCTCTTTTCATTCTCTACGCTGACCCAGAGAGGGTTTCGGCCCTGGCGACCTGTACTGACAATCCTCACTGCTTTCTGAGTGTTCTCAGCCATCATGTGCGCTTGCTGAAGAGGGAAGTGTTCACCAGTGAGCTGTGCAAAATTGCACTCCATACACAGTCACGCTTACCTTTTGAGACTTTGACGTTTGAAAGTTCATTTCTTCAATAGCCCGAATGAGAAGTCGCTGTGCTCTGTGATTATTAGCGGGTCAAGAAGCAGAGTGGTCAATGATAATGAAGCTTAATGTCCTTAAACTTTGCATATGGCACATAAATACCTGTAGTAGTTTGGTACTAATCCACTGTGGAGGGCCAGAAGCTGGCACGGATGAACTTTACTGACGTACCACGAGTCTTGGGTGTCAGCCGGGCGTGTGTTGGTCACATGTAAAATGTCATTGCAGGACACAGTCAGTGTCCCTTTGGGTCCCGCTGGGATGGTCACGTTGACACGCACGTAGAAAGAGTCACCCGATGACATCTCACTCTCCTGCAATTGCTGAAGCAAGGCCTCATAGTCTGTATACAATAGGCACAGAAAAACAGAGTCCTGTAAAATGATTACACACATCAATGATTGTAATTCTGTTTGGTGCTAATTAAAATGTGATGGATTTGTATTTTTTTTTTTCGCATTTACTCAGTTGCCTTATGCCTTAAATGTATTCATCGTCAAGTCAAGAAGAAGCTCTGGCCCATAAATGCTCTTGAAGAAAGCTGTTGAGGTCATTGTTGACAACTGTCAGTGACTCTCCATGGTTTTTAGTCGACCTTCTTTAGATCAAAGCGAGTGGCAACAACAAGTAGCGACAACAAACAATACAGTGGTGGGAGCATTGTACTTTGTTCTGTATATCGAATATACGCATCAACTTTTATACCTGATCCAAATTTGATGAGATGTACTATCCAATGAATGGCAGAATACATGTGGGTGACACATTAAACAATACAGGCTAAGGTTATTGATGATTAGACACAATGAAATTTCAGAGTGGCATTGCATCTGCACCACTGCATTTGTACTGGATTATATCTTTTTGAAATCCTGTCTTACGAAATAGCCAACAATTAAAAGCAAATGTGTCTGTTTTCTACTTGAATAGATTGATTCCCCTTCATGATCCTGTCTGTGTGGTTAGTTTGGATATGATGGCTGTTTTATCCTGATTTTAAAAATGGATTTAATATACAAACACCAATTCCAATGTAGTATGGACAGTGTGCAAAACATAAAAAGAGAATACAATGATTTGCATTTCCTTGTCAACCTATATCCAATCAAATTACACGACAAAGACAATGTAGTGAATGTTCAAAATGCCGAAGGTCATTTATTTATTTGTTTTTCAAATATTCCTCCTTTCTAATTTGATGCCTGCACCATGTTCCAAAAATCTGCGACGGAGGCAACAAAAGAACGGGAACGCTGAGGACTGCTCAAGAAACTCCTGTTTAGAACAATCCACAGGTGAAAGTCACACGCAGGCGTCCCGCACCTGACGTTACAAAACTCGGAAGTAACAGCGGCGCTCTGTTTTGACGGTGGAGAGTTGCGAATGGGAGGTGGATACTGGAGAAAAGTTTGTGGAACACGAGGGCTGTGGTGTGGCAGATGGTTTAACAGTGATCTTGTGTGCGCCCCAAAACCGACGGAGGAGTGGACGAATTGGAAACAGGACAAAAAAAAAGGTCTGTGGTATGCGTGTGTGCGAATGTGAGCGCAGGTTTAAGTTGGTAGCAGTGGCCTCCCTTCAGCACCTGAGGGGGGCCACGCTGTCACAGACGCATTATGAAGCGCAAAGTACGACAACCGAAATGCCGGACGTTTGAGCTTTGTACATCAAGCAAGAATGCGAAAGAATTCCACCGACAAAGATTCCACATTAAGTGTCCTCAGTTCCCATCTTTGTATTCCGTTTTCAGAACATTTTACACATAGAGCCAACTTCACTGGAATTGAGGTCGATGACGCTTCAATTTGGAGTTCTGGAGAAATTTTTGCAGTGGAAATATAGTACGGGAATGAAAACTGTACATGCAGGTTTCAAGCACTGTGGAGACATACCATCTGGCCTGGGACGCAAAGACAGATGGCAGGGACCAGTGACCTGGCCAAGTGCCCACAGAGCTTCTTCTAAAGTGGAATCTTCCAGCACCATCTTGAGAGCTTTTTCATCCTGTTTGTATCTGACCTACAAAATCATCATTGTTCTATTACACACCTTCAAACGCAATAATTCGTGTCGTCAAAAAGTTTTCTCTCACCTCCACGATTTGTGCTCCCTGGGTGATACCCACAGTATGTGCAGCACTCCCTTCTGTTACTTCATGCACAAAGACTCCGGTCTTATTACCCCCTACCACCGCAATCTGATTTAGCAGTGTCTCCCCCTGGAAGGCAATGGTGACTATGCGGCCAATAATGCGCAATGCTTTCGCACGTGAACGCACGAGGAATGGAGGTACGGCATTCTTATCCAGGCTGGTGAGAGATTAGGGACAATAAAAAAAAGAAAGCACATTTCATTATTGAATTAATCCCATCAAACAATCAATCATCCATCCATCCTCTCCCGCTTATCCAGGGTCGAGTTGTGGTGGGAGTAACTTTAACGGGGAAGCCCAGACTTCCCACAACATTCTCTGGCACAAACTGTCGCCCTGAAACTGAAACAATGCCTCACTGTGTGCGTGTGTCCTGACTTGGTGAATAAAAACTCTGGCGGCGGAGGACCTCAGAGCTCATGAGGGGACATAGGGAAAAAGGAGTTCCGAGAGATAGGAAGGCTCAAGAGCATTAAGACACTACTGTGGTCTTCGTCAGGCCACGTGCTGTCGAATGCTGCCGTCATTGTAAGCTTGGAATTCTCTTTTTTGCAAGACCAGAAACCGCATTACACTAAACAATCCATGAAACATGCATGCGTTAGCGTTGATGGTCTATTCTTCAAGAGATGTGAAAACATTGTTTTTTCATTCTTAATGTGTACTGTACAGCAAAATTGGGCTCAGAGTCTAGAACAGAGGTTGGCAACCTTTTGCACTCAAAGGGCCATTTTGAGCCAGTTACCATGGAAAAGACACCACTGGGAGCCGCAAATAATACTTTTTGACATCTGAAACGACGATGTTAGCCTTATCCTTATATATCCTCCTGACTACCAGTAGTTCAAATTTGTCCTCTGTAGAGGACATTTGTGAACCTAAATATCTCCCACCAAATGCCTCCAATCGCATTAACTCCTTTTGTTACTCTAAAGAGGACATTCAGTGCTTTCCAATGATAACAAATTTGTAGGGGTTAGAAAAAGTAAGAAAATGGCTTCCCTCAGTGCAAGCACTTTTTATGGGAAGAGGAAAAGTAATACTTTTTATCGACCACATTTTGTCTTGAAATGCTGTTGGCATTTTAATTATAAGACTCTTATGAACACGTTAAAGTGTTGTTTGAGTTGTTTTAAGTGTATTTGAGCCTGTTTAAAAAATGTAGTGGGATTTCAAAAATTTCTTTTGGAGGAGTCCAATTACTTCACATAGATTGGGGAATGTCAAAATAAATGTGATTGGACAACATTTTTTTTCCTGGTAGTCAGGAGGATATATATATATATATATATTGTGCACTAAGTTGGACAATTGATCAATAAAATTATGCCTGATTTCACACCCCAAAAAGTCATGTGAACTGTCATTTTTATAGTATTATTGGTTGTACAATTGCCTCACCTGTATGTGGTTTTGGTCCCACCTGCAGCATAAAGTCTTGATGGGGGTTTGTCTTCGCTCAACACTAAACAGAAGAGATGGGATTTAGTGATTTTTTTTGGGGCATCAAGGTGGTTTCCCTGTGAAATAAAAAAAACGTGTCCGCAATCATACATCACTTAAAGCCTTTCTTGGTCACTTTACAAGGAAATGTGTTGAAAATTTAACATTTCAACTCTTGACAAGAACTGGAGTGCATGACAAAACTAGGCCGTTTGTGCTCATTAGGGTCATGGGGAATTGGAGCCTGCTTCATCCCTTCTTGGTGAGAGGACAGGTACACCTTGGACCGGTTGCCAATCAATTGCAGGGCACATATTGGCAATCAACTATTCACAATTACACCAAGGGACAATTTTGAGTCTTCAATTGACCTACCATGCTTGCCTTTGGAATGTGGGAGGAAGCTGGAGTATCCAGAGAAAACCTAAGCAAGCACAAGGATGAAAAGCAAACTCCACACAGACAGTCCCACTAACCACCTCCTGGATCTCCTCAATATGAGGCAGATATGAGCTGAAGCACTCATCCACCGCGCGGCTATATTCCATGTTTATCTATTTTTCGTTGATTGGTTGAGACACAGTTTGATTTGCCTGTCAAGGAAGTACATTGTCAAACTCTCATTTGTAGTTTTAGTTGCCAAATCTGGTTCTTGGATTCAAGTTTGAAAAAAACCCCAAAACAAAACCACAGCCCAAGCAAGACTTTCAAGCTTAAAACAGTGAGAACCTTTCCAAACAAGATTGGTCTCCCCCGCAGAACCACAAACTTAACCAAGGAATGTAGACATGCGTAACACACCACTTGGGAGGATCTCAAAGTCGTCCAATGAAGAATCATCGGTCTCCGCTGTTTCCACGCTACAAGACAATAAAACATCCGTATCAGATTTGTGAGTCTCTCTGTCAACACATGCACAGATGCACACGTGCGTGCAAGCACATGTGCACACACCCAAACACAATGATGATCAGCTTCATCCTGTTTGATTTGGTCTCACTGGCACACAATTAGATAGGTGACTAGAGTTAGGACGTTGTGTCGCTGTGCTCTCTCCTCGCTTGGCCTTCCTTATCTATGGCACTCTTGGCAAACATAATAGTTGAATCCAGTTAAGATCGAGGAGTCATATGTGGTCAATTGGGCTAGGTAAAGTTGCCCGCCCAATGTGGGCGTGGCTAAGGTACTATTAAAACAAGGAAACGGACCGGTGGAAGTTCCCTCCAAAGTTTTTATTGTATAATTTAGTAAAAGCACGCGTGCAGAATTGGAGGTAATTGCAGCACTCAGACAGGTTTGGCAGGCAAAGGTGATCACATTGTTTGGAGAGTAAAGTAAACTATTTTCTCACAATGTCACTGACTGGTTGCTCTGTTGTTTCATACTGTACACAAGGTGCGAATAGTTTACTTTCACATCATGACAGAAATACGGTAAAGTATTAGTCACAGAAGCGCACTCACCTGCTGTCTTCGTAAAGAGCTACCTCTCTTCTGCGGAGAGACTGCGGACTTGGAGGCTCTACGTTTCTGGACCGGACGCTACTTGTCAATGGCTCTTTGCACTTCAAGATGAACGTGGAACGTGGGCATACATGCAAACAAAAGTCAACATTTTAAAGCCGAATATATGTGCTTGATTAGAGGTTGGCTAAACACACCTAAATACGGTATCAATTTGACCAAATGCTTATTACATGGTTGATATTAGGACTTATTATATATATGAGGCAAGCAAAATATTAAAATTCCCTCTCCCACTGATTATCATGCAGCACAGTTTAACACCATTGAAAACTACAAAACAATAGTAAAGAGTTTAAACATCAGATTTCAACAGGCAGTCTGTGACAGTCAAAACTTTGCATTATTCTTTTTGCAAAGATTTTAGACGACTTGTGTGTCTTGTATTGTATATATTACACTTGCTCGACTTGCCATTAGTTTGTACAGTATCTTTAAAACTGTCACAATTGTTTCAAGAGTACTAGAACCCGACAATGAATCAGAAAAATCAAAAGATGTCAATGTCAAAAGGCTGCTCACTATTGTCAAGCTACTGAATGTGTATTATGCTGCTTGTGAATGAGCAACTATTTTTTTGACAGTTTTGATAATAACTTAGCTTCCGTTCACATACCTCTGAGGAAAAGGAATTCAGTGAAAAGGGATAAATTGCATCCATGCGGCAAAGTCTGCGCCTGTTTGGAAATGGTGAATCTTCAGAACTGGATAGTTGACACTCCCAGCCAACCCCCCTCTCCTTACGAAGTGAAAAAAGAAGAATGGCGTTTCATTCGGAATTCTTTTGCCCTGTATGCCAATGTAGTTGGGGTCCATAATTACTTTAGTGCTCTGCCATTCTTTGCTGTGTTCGGCATTCACACTAAAGGCTCTCTCCTGGAGCTCCATCATTTGAGACCTCAGGACGTCTTTCTCAGCCAGGATGCAGGCGATCTGGGTCTGGGCCTCATTTCTGGAAAGGTATGCCTTGGAAGCACAGAAAACCAATTCAGTTGGATAACTTGCCAGTTTTAAATAACACACAGGCACACACACGCATTTCTCACATGGTTTTCACAAATAGTGACTCGTCATGTATTAGTCCTCGGGAGTAGTCCAATCTACAGGATATGTGGTGGGTGTCTTTCTGGTGTTGGGTGTCTGAAGAATTATGTCACAGTTTCCACCCTCTACTGAGACTTTGAATAAAAATCGACTTGTTTTGAGTCCTGTCCTGAGGAAATTAGCAACTGTTGAACCCACAAACTGTGTGTTGAATCCCATCTCTTCAAAGGTTCAGGAGCCACAGAATATGTTGCTATTTATTGAAATAGTCACATCAGGGTTGTCACGATCCTGTCACACGATCAGAAATTGGGGCCGATCACGTGATTTTCAGCTGATCAGTACCCGCTGAGAAAGATCGAATTTTTGAATTTTCTACATTTCTACATTGTGGTGATATTGGATTGGGACTCGGTTCTGTCCGATACTCAAAATCAAGTGACTTGTTCCCGGACTAGGGTGCAAATAAATGTACAGTAATCATGACATCCGGAATTTACATCCCATGGGAGACGTTTTTTTTGCATCAGTCTTGACTCATGCGACTCCCTCCTAGTTGCAGTCAGAACAGGAGACATTCAACCATGCGAACACAATTCTACCAAAGGTGAAGCTAGATGCTTCTTCCTGTGATTCTCACTCGTGTAAGAAACTCTTCACCAAGTCTAATTATACGTGTCAATGTAGTGTGACAATCCGTAAAAGAGGCACATGCCACAGACGCACACAAAGCCGCAGACGCAGTCAAACATTTTTCGGAATCTGACGTTGATAATGCCGTTAACCAAATGAACTCGGCTTAACGTTTGACTCAGGACATTCCTGTGGGGGCGGTATTGTTTCAGTTACCGGTAGCCGGCTCATGACACAATCTGGAAAATATCAATGGCTTGCTCACTGACATATTTTCAGAAATACATGGACAGTTCACTAAGAAAGAAAGTAAATGATACAAATGGAAAAATAGAAAGAATAAAAATATTTAATATTGGTGTATAATCATTACTGGTATAATTATAATGAAAAAAAAAATTTCAAGCATGTCAACGGTGAGTGCTAACAAATGACGATACACAAATTGGAAAAAAATTTTAAATTAATTTGCACATATTTGAAAAGTAGCGTTAACATCGCTTATTTGGGTGGCAGGTGAGCTGAAGCCTATCCCAGCAGACTTCATTGTAAGGTGGCAAAATCATATTCTGGTGTTAAAAACTTGAATAGATGATTGACTGAGTTAAAATTGTTCCATGACTTCTAGAGAGAGGCATCATCTCTAATTCAATTTATCTTACGGTGTCCTGAAAAAGTCTTACTTGGTCTCTCTCTGTCTGCAGCTCTCTCATCTGATTCTGGATGACGGTGCTCTTTTGTTGGTACATGTTACAATCCAGGGTCAGCTGCTTCACTTGAAGGGTCAGGCATTCGTTCTGATCCAAAAGCTGAACAATGATGCACATGATGTCGTGAGAATTTTGTGTGAACATTACGTACACAATTTGACGACAAAGTCAACACGATGCTTCACTACATAGAGAAACCACGTCAGTGTATGATTGGCAACAAATGTATTTGCAGCACAAGTTCCCCGATTCCATTCCTGTGCAGTCAAGCGTTCACGGTTTGTCTCCAGGGCAATTAGAGCTCCGGCACATAGCAGTTAATCAAGAACTCCCAGACTCCTGAATGACATTTTCCATCTCACAAGCCACATTGGTGCAAAATAACTACTGACACTATGTTAACTGTAGCAATGTTCCTCTTAGCATGCGTTGATTTTGCATTGAGGCAGTTCCTTTTTATTCAAGAGTGCCATATTTCGTTGGACGTCTAGGAGAAAACACGACTAAACACACAGCTATTAAGCCTTCCTATTGAGGGGGATGAGGACCTTATTTAGCGCCCAAAGCGAGTCATGTGGGCTTGGGCAGCCACATGAGTCATTAAAAGCAGAGCATGATGGAAGCTTGAAGGGAAAAAAAGGGGGATTCAATGAACTAATCATACTCGCAGTAGCGTGAAGTGAAGCCACTGGCAGCCATCTTACGTTGCTACTCGTGAAGCACGCCTAACTGGAGTACATTGATTGCTCTGCAGCATTTTTACTTAATTTATTTTCGACATTAGTTCAAAAAATGGTCAACCTGATGGAGGTCTCTGAAAAAAGAGCTGCTGATAATTTTTCAAAAATGTCAAGTCATGCAGCCTCCTCCTACACAGGCTTCCCATTACATTCCATATCCATCCATTCATTTCTGATCTGCTTTGTTCTCACAAGAGTCGCGGGGCGTGCTGGAGCTTACCCCAGCTGTCTTGGGGCAGTAGGCGGGGGACACCCAGAACCGGTTGCCAGCCAATCGCAGGGGACCCTCAGACAAACAACCATCCACCCTCACACTCACACCTTGGGACAATTTAGAGTGTTCAATCAGCCTGCCACGCATGTTTTTGGAATGTGGCTGGAGAGAAAACCCACGCAGGCACGGGGAGAAGATGCAAACTCCACACAGGAAGGCCGCACTCACCACTGGACCACCGGGCCGGCATGCAAATTTCTTGACTAAGAAAACAGTGGAGTTCAAGTTATTAAAAAAAAAAAAAGGTGGTTGTGGAAATTCTGATTAGCTGGTCACTTCAGAGAGTCACGACCACATTGGCTCGTGATTAAAAAAAAAGGAGAAAAAAAAAGAGTTCCACAGTCACACTAATGAAACTCACCTCTTTTTTCTCTCTGTGCATCTGTTCATTTTCTTCTCTATAACACTTGAGCTGACCTGCGAGTTCCACTTGGCTATCTATAGCCTCAGCCAGGTCCTGAGCCAGAATATCCTGATGCGCCTACCAAAGGGAAAGTGTCGATGAAATACCATCACGGCAGATAAAATAGTTTTTGCCTCTCATATCCAGGTCGGGACTTTTTTTTTCTCACTGGGTTTAGTTTCTCTATCTTGACTAACTGGCAGCGCAGACTCCTGACTTCCTCTTGCAGCAGAGACGCCTCAGCTAAAGAGTCGCATCTCAGAGAACGCCGTTTCTGGAAGTCACTCTCTGTTTGGGCCTTTTGCAGTTCTGTTTGCAGTTGGTAGATCTGCCACAACACAGTACATAAGAAACATAAATGATCATCGGAAGGTACGGAGACAAAACACCGATCTTGTGTTACGTCATATCTCAAGGTATCCTGTTGATACATCAGCAGCAGGTGTCAATGCTAGCTGCGAATCTGACTTTTGAATGTGATGCATCTGAAACCAAATATTATGAAGTTGCCAATTTTAATTTTAATGATCGGCTGCTCTACTACTTGACAATCCATTCATTTGTTTCAACAAAGAGTCCCAACCACATTGATATTGAAGCCATTCATCCTGACTGAAGAAGCAGACAATGACGATGAGCATTCATAGACAGGACTAGGAATGGGAGCTACTCGGATTGGATGTTACCCATTGCCACATTGTAGAGTGGGATTCTGGTTGTTGCAAACCCTTTTAATCTTAAATTTAAAACTCTTTAGCATTTTAGGAGTTCAAACAGCTCAAGGCAGGCACAAGTGCAGCTCTACTGAACAGTTAAATAGATAAATGTATGTGAAATGTATACGAGTGTATGTGTCTGTGTGTCAAGCTCTTTGGGCAGAAACTGTATCATGTAGATCCACTGGTATATGTGTAGTGCACTCCTTGCACAATTTTAATCAAATTGGCTTTTTCATCTGTTGGAGTGTAAAGTGTTTGCTTTTGGCGGACTGATGGCGTGACGATAGATGGAGTGGCAGAGCGATGAAATTTACTGCGGGAAGCAATGCGGGAAGAGTGATTTTCATGGCTCAGCTTAAAAATTTGATGGACTGACAATAACGGACGGGTTGCTATGCTGTTGATGAATGACAAATGATGGAACAACAAAAATTGTATAAATTGCCCACCCTCAATCATTGTTGAACAGTAAACAATATTCGACAGCATCGTCATATCTAACACATTATTTTTCTCAGTGAAATAATCCAATTTTAGCTTCTTCACAAATAATCAACTTTTTCAAGGCAAGTCAATCGCAAATTTTTCTTTCCGATGACATGTTCCATGTGGCTCTGCGAGTCTCAAACACGGCATTCTGATAAATAGTGTGTTTGTTGAAGATGAGTTATAAAAAAATAAAATCCACCATTTTTTGTCCATCTCAAGGGAATGCCATTTTGCCACTTGCTGTCAACTGCAAATGACATCAGAGTTGCACAGGGCTCAGGTATGACCTGTCATGGATTAGCTTCAGAAAACAGGTAAACCGTGATTGACCGCTCCCTGAGATGGCTAATTTTTTTTTTTTTTTTTTTGATTTTGCTGCTTAACTCTTATTCCACAAACACAATATTAGAATGCCCTGGTGAAACTAATGGAGGTGCATCGAACATACTCCCAAGAAAAATTGGGGGTTGGCTTCCCCTTTAATGAAATGCATTGCAATGTGCAAGACACTTTCAAGAAGCTTTCAGCAACATTCCTGAGATTTGACATTAACTATCGAGTACAGAAGTGAGTAACATTTGACAACACTGGAATAGGAATGACACTTAAAACAAAAGTTTTTTTTTAACCTTGCATGCGTGTATGTGGGGGGAAAAAAAAAGAATAATTAACCGGTCATCAGCCACATTGCATAATTGCCTCAGTCAGTTTTCAATATTTTTCAAAAACAAGAAAAAAACCACAATAAATGCTGATTCTCATCCCAAACACTTCACACTCAGTTGTGAAACATTTGCATGAGAATTGCATCCAAAGAACTACATCATCTGCAATAAGAGAAGCAATATTGAGGTCACCAAATCAGGGACCCCCCAGTGCCCTCAGAAAATCTGTCAATAAAAGGTTTCAGAACAAAATCAGTGGGCAGCTTTTGTAGAGTGCAACTCTCACTGGAAACAAATCTGGCAGTACAGCCAAAATTCTCTCCACAAGAGCCTATGAGGGACACGGTTGAACACATTCCATAAAGTCCACAAAGCACATGTAGAATGGTTGGGGAAACTCCCACACACCCTCAAGAACACTGCTCCTCCAAAATCTGAGACTTGATTTACCAGGAAGGCTGAGGAGTGTGATTGCCCTGTAGTTGGAACACACCCTTCAGTCCTTGACATTCCAGAGACACTGTCTCCGACGTCGACGCGATGTTGCAGAGGCCTGTCAACCAGGAGAGCTCCCCAGCATCCACAGCCTTTAGGAACTCCGGGCAGATTTCAACCACCAATGGGGCCCTGCCACCGAGGAGGTTTTTGAAATAATTCTCTGGCATTCGCCTCTCGACTTCAGTCACTAACTTGAGTGTCGAAATGCACCCTCACTTGACTTTTCAGACACATTAATCACCTCTGCAAGATCCCCTTCTTTCACCTCAAAAACATTGCAAAATTTGGACCACACACTCAATCAGTCTGATGACGAGTAACTTGTCCACACAATTGTCTCTTCCAGGCTTAACTCTTCTCATATTGCACATAGAGAACAGTGCTGCCAGTATCCTGATGAAATCTAATTGCCGTCCCAGCAGTGCCTCAAAGGCCCTGCCTCCATCTACCTCAAAGAACTGCTCATTCTTCGACAGGTGGTCCACCTCTGCTCTGGAGGAAGCCAAACATCTCCACCCATTGAGGACCGAGCGTCGATCAATGGGTGACCGTGCACTCCGCTCCGCCGCTGCATACCACGGACCGCGGAGCTGCTGCTTTTAAGAGAGGCTTGAAAGTGTACCTTTTTAGAATAGCCTTTATTAGAACGCTTTTTTTTTTGTGTTTCTTACTTATTTCATTTGTTATATATATCCAAAATGTAAAAAGAAATGTTGCTACAAGTGTTCCGTTCTTCAATGACAACAATATCACTTACGGTTTTCTGCCAATGTATAAATTATTGCATAAGCATAGTTACGGATTCTATCAGATCCTGAGTTATGCTGCAACTTCCTGTGATGGCATTATGCATTGTTTTTGAAACAAAATAATGGATGCAGAAGTTGAGAATTAATTTAAAAATCAATAAAACATGTCCAGTAAGTGCAATACAGATAACATTACTTTAATTCTTCTCGATTGTCAGGGAAACACTATTTATGCTGAGAATAATCGTACAAATGTGACCAAATGAAATGGTGAAAAATGGTGATGGTTGCATCCGCAATAGTCTTAATTGCAGCCAGTAAAGTTGCATCCATCCACTTTCTAGACCGCTGATTTTAGTTAGCAGGAGCCCTTCCTCGCTGGCTTTGGGCAAAAGGCAGGGCTGTCCTCTCTCTCTCTCTCTCTCTCTCTCTCTCTCTCTCTCTCTCTCTCTCTCTCTATATATATATATATATATATATATATATATATATACCTGTATATATACAGTATATGTACTGAAAGGATTTTCTTTCACAGTATCGGCTTTCATATTGCTGTGCACTTTGTTACAGCTGCAGCGCTATATTAATCAGGATGTTGTGTCAGTGCTGCTTTTCATGGTTATAGATGATTCGAGTGAAGGTTTGGAATACGTGACTGCAAATACTGTAATGATGTTTTGTTGAGTGTAAATGAGAGACTGTATACATTTGGCTGTGGTTGAGGAAGAGGGGGTGCCAAGGTGCCACGAGCAAGGGGGGGACCCCGGCCGCTTGACTGGAGATCACAATCGGCACTTAAAAGGGCCCCCACAGCAGGACGACCACTTCCAACAACAGAAGACGGCCAAATGCGGAAGACCATATCCACATCAAAGGAAGATTCACAATAGAATGACAATTCACACCTAATCTGACAGATCCAGTTGATAACACCCGGATTGTCCTCTCAGACCATTTGCCCATGCCTGAAAGTACACACACACACACACACACACACACACAGAATGCCCTGGTGAAACTAATGGAGGTGCATCGAACATACTCCCAAGAAAAATTGGGGGTTGGCTTCCCCTTTAATGAAATGCATTGCAATGTGCAAGACACTTTCAAGAAGCTTTCAGCAACATTCCTGAGATTTGACATTAACTATCGAGTACAGAAGTGAGTAACATTTGACAACACTGGAATAGGAATGACACTTAAAACAAAAGTTTTTTTTTAACCTTGCATGCGTGTATGTGGGGGAAAAAAAAAATGTGCAAGACACTTTCAAGAAGCTTTCAGCAACATTCCTGAGATTTGACATTAACTATCGAGTACAGAAGTGAGTAACATTTGACAACACTGGAATAGGAATGACATTTAAAACAAAAGTTTTTTTTTAACCTTGCATGCGTGTATGTGGGGGAAAAAAAAAAGAATAATTAACCGGTCATCAGCCACATTGCATAATTGCCTCAGTCAGTTTTCAATATTTTTCAAAAACAAGAAAAAAACCACAATAAATGCTGATTCTCATCCCAAACACTTCACACTCAGTTGTGAAACATTTGCATGAGAATTGCATCCAAAGAACTACATCATCTGCAATAAGAGAAGCAATATTGAGGTCACCAAATCAGGGACCCCCCAGTGCCCTCAGAAAATCTGTCAATAAAAGGTTTCAGAACAAAATCAGTGGGCAGCTTTTGTAGAGTGCAACTCTCACTGGAAACAAATCTGGCAGTACAGCCAAAATTCTCTCCACAAGAGCCTATGAGGGACACGGTTGAACACATTCCATAAAGTCCACAAAGCACATGTAGAATGGTTGGGGAAACTCCCACACACCCTCAAGAACACTGCTCCTCCAAAATCTGAGACTTGATTTACCAGGAAGGCTGAGGAGTGTGATTGCCCTGTAGTTGGAACACACCCTTCAGTCCTTGACATTCCAGAGACACTGTCTCCGACGTCGACGCGATGTTGCAGAGGCCTGTCAACCAGGAGAGCTCCCCAGCATCCACAGCCTTTAGGAACTCCGGGCAGATTTCAACCACCAATGGGGCCCTGCCACCGAGGAGGTTTTTGAAATAATTCTCTGGCATTCGCCTCTCGACTTCAGTCACTAACTTGAGTGTCGAAATGCACCCTCACTTGACTTTTCAGACACATTAATCACCTCTGCAAGATCCCCTTCTTTCACCTCAAAAACATTGCAAAATTTGGACCACACACTCAATCAGTCTGATGACGAGTAACTTGTCCACACAATTGTCTCTTCCAGGCTTAACTCTTCTCATATTGCACATAGAGAACAGTGCTGCCAGTATCCTGATGAAATCTAATTGCCGTCCCAGCAGTGCCTCAAAGGCCCTGCCTCCATCTACCTCAAAGAACTGCTCATTCTTCGACAGGTGGTCCACCTCTGCTCTGGAGGAAGCCAAACATCTCCACCCATTGAGGACCGAGCGTCGATCAATGGGTGACCGTGCACTCCGCTCCGCCGCTGCATACCACGGACCGCGGAGCTGCTGCTTTTAAGAGAGGCTTGAAAGTGTACCTTTTTAGAATAGCCTTTATTAGAACGCTTTTTTTTTTGTGTTTCTTACTTATTTCATTTGTTATATATATCCAAAATGTAAAAAGAAATGTTGCTACAAGTGTTCCGTTCTTCAATGACAACAATATCACTTACGGTTTTCTGCCAATGTATAAATTATTGCATAAGCATAGTTACGGATTCTATCAGATCCTGAGTTATGCTGCAACTTCCTGTGATGGCATTATGCATTGTTTTTGAAACAAAATAATGGATGCAGAAGTTGAGAATTAATTTAAAAATCAATAAAACATGTCCAGTAAGTGCAATACAGATAACATTACTTTAATTCTTCTCGATTGTCAGGGAAACACTATTTATGCTGAGAATAATCGTACAAATGTGACCAAATGAAATGGTGAAAAATGGTGATGGTTGCATCCGCAATAGTCTTAATTGCAGCCAGTAAAGTTGCATCCATCCACTTTCTAGACCGCTGATTTTAGTTAGCAGGAGCCCTTCCTCGCTGGCTTTGGGCAAAAGGCAGGGCTGTCCTCTCTCTCTCTCTCTCTCTCTCTCTCTCTCTCTCTCTCTCCATGTGACGAAATTAAGGATCTACACAATTTGAATATAATATTTTAATTTGCTGCAGTAACCAACATCGTTGTCGTCCGATGAAAAGCATGTAAAAACACGAGGAAAACATTGTGTAAAATACATTGGGACAAAATGCCAAAACAAAAATTAAAATGAGAAAAAACAAATATATACAAAATAGAGGGAAATGCACGCACGCACACACGCACGCACACACACACACACACAAAGAGAGGAACACCCTTTTTGGGGAATTGTATTAAAGGTGGGTCAAGGAAAAGGTGTCTTTGTCACTCTGCCTCGCTACCCTCGTGGTTAGAAGTTGATGACCCATAGCTCTGTTTAGAATAATTGGCTTGATTTATGCTGTATTAGACTATTTGTTAGCCTTTAAATACGTTTATGTGTTCCTGACTCAATACACGTGTGCATGTGGTCATTCCTGAGCCCATCAACGAGCACCGCGGAAATCCACCAATGTATTTGATTACTGGTCAAATAGTGTGGAAATTCCGCCTTCAATATAAACACACACACACATGCTTTGGCAGCAATATTAATTTACTTCAAAAAAAGTAGTTCTAGTGGTTCCATGATTACGTACTAGTAAGCAGGTTCCCTCTAGCGCCACACAAAATGAAAACTGAACGAAATGTCCAAATTGTGTGAAACATAACAGTGGCTTAATTTTTCATTTTTTTTTTTAGTCAGCACAGTCCATCAATTAAATACAGTACAATATGTTTGCAATTAATGTTTTAGAACTGTTGGTTTTCAAATATATCTTAAGATAGAATTGTACAGACATTTTTAATACACTAATATATTTTAAATGAATCATCATTTAAGAGTAGGTTTTCATTTTCCTGAGTTTTAGCTGGATGCTGATGTTCAAATTCTGCAAACACACTCAAATAAAATATGTACCGATATACAAAGTAAACATTTGGGTGGCATAAGTGTCAGAACACCCACAGATAGAGAGATTAAAGCACTTTCTCAAAGTTTTTAACGACAGATAGCAAAGTAATGATGACAGACTGCGTTGCACACGGGTGCATTCTTTTGATGTTTGACATCAAGATCACCATCACTCTTAGTTTATCGGCCAATATCCCCACATGGTTTTGACAATCGGATTTGGGTAAGTGAAAACTTTCATTGTGATTTATCATTGTGAAGATTATGTTGATTCTGAAAAGGTATTTGGCACTTGGGCTGCATTCTTGGCAGAGTAGCGAGCATGAAACATATTTTCATTTGTTTTCTGAGATGGCATGCATCCAAAGTCAACAAGTCTTTATCATCACATCTAAAAATAACTCATCATGGACTCAGCAATTGTTCAAATTTGATCTGTGACAGTATCGATAGATGATGGTGTGTCGCTATCGATATGACAGAGCAGATAAATTGGCCCAATAGCTGTATTTTAAGAGGGTCTATTTATTTGGAATCCAAGACATTGGCGTTGACTACCAACCTGTAAGTTGAGATCATGGAGGCGCATGCTCACAGCTGATTTCTCCTCAATGGCTGCAGTGTAGCGCACATACAAGTCGCACTTCTCGTCCTTCAATTGGGTAACTTCACGTTGCAGTGAAGACAAATGTCTGTGTACGCGCTCATATTCCAACTGAAGGCATCTGGACTTTTCCTCGTGCTCCATTATTTGTTGAATCTCAGCCTCCAGAGAGGCACACCGAGCACTCATTTTTCCAGCCTCGCAACGAGCCTCTCGAAGCTCATTCTGCATCCCGGTTACTGCTCTGATAAGGTACTCTGTCAGTTCAGAATACTTTATCAGGCCTGTGCGGAGAGTTGAGACATGGGGCAAATAAGACGTATGGAAATTTAAACTCATTTGGCAGTAGCAGACATTTAAATAACAAACCGCTGAATCTTGAAGGTTCTGAGCTGGGTTTGCGTCCAGTAACTTGAGTGTAGAGGGTCGGGTAGTGGATCATCAGGCTTTCCAGCAAAGCCACTGCACCGTTCCTGCCTTGGGTCCGCAGCAGATCCATCATATGGCCTGCAAACAGTGTGTGGGTTGGCGGGGGGAAGGTTCAGGGATCGGGGGAGTCATCCTTATCGCATACCCTTTGTCTCTTTATTTCAGCTTAATTTATTCGGGTCAGGCAATTTTCAATACAGACCTGGCAGCACACAGTAGTGTAAAACAAAAAGTTTCAACTTGCGTTATCAGCCAAAGCAATCAGATGACTTTTAGAATATCTCAGTAGTATGACTATTATAATGCAATTATGCAGTAACTCCACTTACATGTCAAAATAATTTGCCAGTGAATGTGTCTTTGTTTTGAATAGAAATAAGATGAGGTGTGCATTATGGAGCAGACTGGAATTGATTGTCAGTGTGGATTTTACAAGTAAATAGCAGCAGCAGCAGCAGCATCATCTTACTTGTTCTCATTGATCGATTGGTGAGGTTGTGGCTGGAGAGGATCTCATCCTCATCCATCTCGGTGAGCACCCTGGCCTGCCTGAGGTATGGAATCACGATGCATGGTCGCACCCCCAAGGACAGCCGATGGCGATTGTCATTGATGAGTTCCCACAGTTCCTCTTCGCCCATCTCCTTCAGGTCGGGACCCTCGGGCACACTCTCTCCTGCCATCTTGAGTATGCTGAGTAAGTCGGCAAAAAATGTTGCTCGTAGTCGCCGCTGCTCAGTGACTCATTACTGGAAATAGACAAGAATGACAGCGAGCCTGGTAGAGACAGGCCAATGGTATAAAAGGCACAGTCTCTCCACACCCAGTGGGCGTTTGTGTCAAATCAAGTGTACAATACGTGTGTGTGTGTGTGTGTGTGTGTGTGTGTGTGTGTGTGTGTGTGTGTGTGTGTGTGTGTGTGTGTTGACATGTGGGAAAACCTGTAATACAAGACTTCTGCACAGTAAGGACAAACTACATACAGTATAGTTGACAGATTCCCTAAACTGCGTTGCAATCATAAACTTACATGATCACAAACAACCACAAAGCAGAACATGTTTTCATGATTAAACAATCTTGGATTGGCCCGTATCAGCTTCCTTCCCCTCAGCACCACGACTCTCCCCCTATTACAATACCTCATTGCAATCCAGCAGGCTTGTGTTTTGCCCACATCATATTCGGTGTCAAAAAGATTAAAACACAAAACAATTATGATTGGAGAGAGCACACATGAGCTGCACGTCTCATCCATTCACATTTTAGGTGAGTTGTGACTTGTATTAAAGCATTAAAAAAAATGTTTTGGCATCATTTATGTTTGTTGAATGGAGTGACACCTCAACAATTGTTCAGCTCTGCATGTATGAAGGTTCTCTGTTAAATTAGATGTCAGTCAAGTTTGTCTCGGTAATTCCTCATTATTGAAGTCAATCAAACAAACATTCCAGACAGCTGACTGGAGCAAACAGAACAGTCAAGTGCAAAGTCCTCGTTGCAATGAGGAAATGCGACTGGAGGCATAACAGCTGTAAAACGACAGTGTAGGTTCAAAAGGTTTCTCATTTTGTTCGCTCACCTGCCATCCTTTTGTGTGAGCAAGCTATTTACTGTGCTGTGAATGATTTATGCAAACAAATAGATGATCTCAAGGCAATCTACTGTAAAGGAAACAGGTACACAATCACTGCCGAATTATGGGAACACTCAATAACAGAGAGCGAGAAATCTTTTCAGAGGATATTTTAACACTATCAAAACAAAAATAAAAAAATCCAGATCCTATGAAATTGCTGAACTAGAATTCCATGTGTCAGAACTAAAGTTGAATGCACAAAGCCCAGGTCAACCGAAAAATGTGTCTGCAGTTGGCTGCACATAAGGCTGTCCCGTTATGACCCATGCAGCAAATTGTGCAAGACAAGGGCTCGGTGAGCATTTTGACTCATTTGTCAGGACTCGGAGTCTGGTTGCAAACAAAAATAAATAAATAAATAAAAAACATGGCCGCTACTGGATATGTTGGAGAGATGCTCGTCTGCTTTCAGATTACTGTTGAGGTGCAAGCCATCGATCCCCCACAACCTTAGTTCGAGAGGTGCAGAAGAAGAAACAAACAAAAAAACAAAAACAAGAAGGTCTGTTTGTATCCTGCATATGCTCTCTTCACAAGGCCTTGAGTTTATTCTCACAATGAAGAACGTAGAGTATGGCCTCTTTATCTCACCAAGTACGGTCTTCCTAAGTACACAGGCAAGAATGTTAAATCGAAATGCTGTTCACTTGTTAACTACCTCGCCGCCTCTGAATTATACCCGTGAGAGCAGGACGAAATTCATTTTGGGATGTTTTCCTAGCTACATTTTCACAAGTATCCAATGATGCATTCTTGGTTTAAGGTAGCTGACAAGAACAACATCCATACGTAATTGTTTATTTCATTCACGGTCAAGAAAACGAATTGAGAAACGGATTTGGCATTTTGAGTCCAGGAACTACTTGCATGTACAGTACGGCTTGGCATGCAACCCATTGGAAATACACAAGCAGAGATGAACAAACATGGCGAAACTCAGACACACCCAAAGAACCCTACTTTGTTCATGTGGTAAAAGGCACACATGAAGGCTTAGGGGTTCCGTTGTTGTATTTTTCGCTTCATAATGTGCCACGTATTTGCAATGGGAGACAGGTCTGGACTGCAGGCAGACCAATCTTGTATCCGTACTCTTTTCCTATGAAGTCACATGTGTAGAATGTGGTTTGGATTGTCTTGCTGAAATAAGCAAGGGTGTTCATGAAAAAGACGTTGCTTGAATGGCAGTATATATTTCTCCAAAACTTGTACGCACCTTTCAGCATTAATGGCGCCTTCACAGATGTGTAATTTCCCCATGCCATTGGCACCATCACAGATGCTGGCTTTTGAATTTTGCGTCCGTATCAGTCTGGATGGTTCTTTATCTCTTTGACCCAGAGCCTCAGGCCCAGAGAAGCTGACGGCGTTTCAGGATGTTGTTGATAAATGGCTTTTGCTTTGCATTGTACAGTTTTAAGTTGCACTTACGGATGTGGCACTGAACTGTATTTCTTGATATTGTTCCTGAGCCCATGTGGTGATATCCTTTTCATATTGATGTGAGGAACAAAAGGGCACAGACATTCAACCAGTGGCGGGCCGTGCATTTCAACCGTAGGCCTTCAGTGACGTCACATACATACACAATATAGGCTCGTCAAGCAGCACTTAATTTCAGGAGCATTTAAAACCATCAAGTATGCATTCACAATTAAGAGCAGGAAACTAAATTTACAGATATTGTCAAAAATAAAAAGATGATTTAAAAATACGAAATAAAATGCCACCCAAATTACGCTGTGTGATCTTAAACAAGTCTGTCCAATAAATTGCGCAATGTCGCAGTTTCATATAAGACACCAACCAAACAATAACAAAACAAACCATTCTTTGAAAATAAACAGATCATTTGCATTTTGAAAATCGGCGATACAACAGCAAATAACTGAAAATGTTGAGCAGCTGAGATTGAACGAACTTTCGTGCACGAAGGTGACTACAATGCGCCATTATAAATTGCAGGTGAGCAGATTTATTTGATACATTTTTGTATCTTTGTCATTTTATTTCATTACCATGAATTTAATACTAACGAAATAAAATGACAAGAAGAAATGTAAAATAAAATTCATTTACTCACCAATGTAGTGCCTGTTCAGTGAGCTGCAGATCTACGCGAGTGTCCCCAAACGTTTTGAAACGCCCCGTAGCTTGTAAGTGCCCAGCAGTGCTCTGATGATGTTTCCTTGCTGCATTGGTAAAACAATCCAGTGTGGCCCCAAACACCAAATCGGTCAGTTGCAAGCAATAGGCATTCACAGCAGTACAATTTGCAGCGTTTCTCAGAGGCTGTGAGCCACGGGTACCGTTCATAATTGCTCGTCTGAAAATTACGGACAAACCCTTTTCCTTGCTGGAACAGGCTAGCTAGCGCAGGAGTTGGGCGACCTCTTCGCACAATATCCAGCATTTCGTGGAAGGTCCATCTTGAAAATTGTGTGGAAAGTAGTTCTGCAACCAGATCAACGTCTTCTCCTTTGGCCATTTTGGGTTAAAATGCAGTGATAGCCCTCGCAGGCGCAAATCCAATCTTTTTTTTTTTTTTTTAAAGAATCTTTATTGAACAAGTCAGGATACAATTCTCAGTAAACAGAAAAGGCACTAACCCAATCACCGAATGCGCATGGCCAGTCTCGACATAAGGCCTTCTAGCTGGTCCTAGTACGCAGACGAGGCAGATCACGAGTCTTGGGACTCGTGATCTGATTGGCTATTGCAACCTGACTGTGCCCGTTCACTTACAGCACACAGGGGCCTGCTCTGTTTAATCTGAATGCCCCGAGCAAGTTTAATTTACCTGGCAACACAAGCTATCTGAAATATGATTGGTTAAGAACTCTACCATAATAAATAAGTTATTTATCGAGTGGCTTTCAATGTTATTTAAAATAACAATGTTATTTAAAATAACTTTGAAAGCCACTTGACTAAGTGGAAATAATATGACGTAAAGAACACAGAGAATAATTTTGTTTACATATTTATGAAAATAAAATAACAAATTAAATTTATGTTATTGTTTAGGCCAGCAGAGAAGGCCTTGCTGGCCCTGACGGAACGCCACTGCATTCAACTGTGCTTTTCGGCCTTGCCGCTTCCATGCAGTGATTTCTCCAGATTCTCTGAAACTTTTGATGATGAGATTTTTAAATTCCTTGCAATAGTACAATGTCCTGAAACTATTTGACTATTTTCTCATGCAGTTGTTCACAAAGGGGTGAACCTTGCCCTATCTTTGCTTGTGAATGACTGAGCAATTTAGGGAATCTCCTTTTATACCCAATCATGCCACCCACCTTTTCCCAGTTAGCCTGTTCACCTGTGGGATGATCCAAACAGGTGTTTGATGATCATTCCATAACTTTCGGATTTTTTTTTTACCACCTGTTCCAGCTTTTTTGCAACATGTTACAGCCATACAATTCGCAGATTATTTGCTAATAACAATAGCATTGATCAGTTTGAACATTAAACATCTTGTCTTTATAGTGTATTAAATTAAATATATTGAACATGATTTGCAAATTATTGCATTCTGTTTTTATTTAGGTCTAACACAACATCTCAACTTCATTGTTATTGGGTTTGTATCATGATTCACTTTCCTGCTTAGTTGTTCAGTCTGACATCTGGTGGCGGCGCTGCGGCATTAGATTGATAAGTGAAAGGTTTTGTCCATCAAATCCAGCTGCATTTGATGTAAAAATTACATGTTGTTTGCTGCTGATGACAAATGATGATAGACACGACAGTAGAGAAGTGACACGATACAATCTTTTCCATTGTCTTTCTGATATGTATTATCATACCGCCCAACTCTAGTGGTCAGTGGAGGCCAGTCTCCGGCCACAACCCCTGCGGGCGCGTCATCTCATTGCCACAATTTAGCAAGTCATTGTCTCACCCTGGCCACCCCACTGAAAAAGTTTTGCCCCGCTACTTTCTATACACCACCATAAAAAGTCACTACTTTTGTTGCTAGTTACATTTTGAAAAATAGTTGCTAAAGGAGTGATGAAAGTTGCTAAATAAGGTGACATTGTCACGTTGAGTGATTGCAACCGGTGTGACAAGTGGAAAATAAATGTGCTGTGCCTTCTTATGACGAAGGGACTTTTTATGAAGACATGTCTCTAATAAAAAATGGCTTATGTTCCCTTTTGAGTAAAAATATTTATTTCTGTGTATCAATCAGAATATATAAAATATACATGTTCTGGAAACTATAACTAACAATAAATCATTCAAAATAAATACATGTTCAGCTTCTTTCCTCTCAATTATTTTAAATTACATAAAACATTTTTGACTACAGACCGCCATCATAATTCCTTCATCAACTTAGATATCTACAAACTATGATGTTACCTTTTATTACAATGCAGAGATCTGCACCAAATGTATCAGGATGTGCCGCACATATTTATTATTTCAAATTGCATTCAGATTGGCTACTACTGACTTGATTACACATACATAAATCAATAAATAAATGTAATACTGCATTTTAAACTGTCTGGTGGCTTGTTTTTTCAAATCATCGTCACAAGCACACGCACACCCACACACGCAAAACACATCTGAATGTAATTTTAATAGTGCATGAGAGCAGTACAAAGCAGGGCAACAAGTCATCATTCAGCCATTCAGATACAATCCCTGATACAACAACGCAGAGTATGGCTTTAAATGCATGCTTCTGGAGCACATACGATGTGAGTGATAAAAATACATTTACTCTTATATGAAAGTAACAGTTCCAGTCAGACTCTATTATATTCCAGAGAAGTTCAAGAAATTCAGTGTTCAGGTACAACAGCCATACAGTAATATACAATTGAAGACTCGTGTTCCCAGTGCCTCTGCGGTCAAACATATTCTTTAGACATGGTCCAGTCGCACGTGCAATCAACTTTGTGACAAATAAATAAGCCCACGTGTCCCCCCCACCCCCACCCCCCCAAAAAAAAACTGTCCATAGTGAGACTGGTGTTCTCTGAACCTCCTGAAAGCTTTGTCAATTAAGTGTAGGAAAAGCACACGGCTGATACCCACTGTCTGCTCTGTTCGGGCTAACAAATGCGATCATCAGTTGACTAGGTTTCCTAGAGTCTTTACATTCTGAATGCCCCGAGCAAGTTTAATTTACCTGGCAACACAAGCTATCTGAAATATGATTGGTTAAGAACTCTACCATAATAAATAAGTTATTTATCGAGTGGCTTTCAATGTTATTTAAAATAACAATGTTATTTAAAATAACTTTGAAAGCCACTTGACTAAGTGGAAATAATATGACGTAAAGAACACAGAGAATAATTTTGTTTACATATTTATGAAAATAAAATAACAAATTAAATTTATGTTATTGTTTAGGCCAGCAGAGAAGGCCTTGCTGGCCCTGACGGAACGCCACTGCATTCAACTGTGCTTTTCGGCCTTGCCGCTTCCATGCAGTGATTTCTCCAGATTCTCTGAAACTTTTGATGATGAGATTTTTAAATTCCTTGCAATAGTACAATGTCCTGAAACTATTTGACTATTTTCTCATGCAGTTGTTCACAAAGGGGTGAACCTTGCCCTATCTTTGCTTGTGAATGACTGAGCAATTTAGGGAATCTCCTTTTATACCCAATCATGCCACCCACCTTTTCCCAGTTAGCCTGTTCACCTGTGGGATGATCCAAACAGGTGTTTGATGATCATTCCATAACTTTCGGATTTTTTTTTTACCACCTGTTCCAGCTTTTTTGCAACATGTTACAGCCATACAATTCGCAGATTATTTGCTAATAACAATAGCATTGATCAGTTTGAACATTAAACATCTTGTCTTTATAGTGTATTAAATTAAATATATTGAACATGATTTGCAAATTATTGCATTCTGTTTTTATTTAGGTCTAACACAACATCTCAACTTCATTGTTATTGGGTTTGTATCATGATTCACTTTCCTGCTTAGTTGTTCAGTCTGACATCTGGTGGCGGCGCTGCGGCATTAGATTGATAAGTGAAAGGTTTTGTCCATCAAATCCAGCTGCATTTGATGTAAAAATTACATGTTGTTTGCTGCTGATGACAAATGATGATAGACACGACAGTAGAGAAGTGACACGATACAATCTTTTCCATTGTCTTTCTGATATGTATTATCATACCGCCCAACTCTAGTGGTCAGTGGAGGCCAGTCTCCGGCCACAACCCCTGCGGGCGCGTCATCTCATTGCCACAATTTAGCAAGTCATTGTCTCACCCTGGCCACCCCACTGAAAAAGTTTTGCCCCGCTACTTTCTATACACCACCATAAAAAGTCACTACTTTTGTTGCTAGTTACATTTTGAAAAATAGTTGCTAAAGGAGTGATGAAAGTTGCTAAATAAGGTGACATTGTCACGTTGAGTGATTGCAACCGGTGTGACAAGTGGAAAATAAATGTGCTGTGCCTTCTTATGACGAAGGGACTTTTTATGAAGACATGTCTCTAATAAAAAATGGCTTATGTTCCCTTTTGAGTAAAAATATTTATTTCTGTGTATCAATCAGAATATATAAAATATACATGTTCTGGAAACTATAACTAACAATAAATCATTCAAAATAAATACATGTTCAGCTTCTTTCCTCTCAATTATTTTAAATTACATAAAACATTTTTGACTACAGACCGCCATCATAATTCCTTCATCAACTTAGATATCTACAAACTATGATGTTACCTTTTATTACAATGCAGAGATCTGCACCAAATGTATCAGGATGTGCCGCACATATTTATTATTTCAAATTGCATTCAGATTGGCTACTACTGACTTGATTACACATACATAAATCAATAAATAAATGTAATACTGCATTTTAAACTGTCTGGTGGCTTGTTTTTTCAAATCATCGTCACAAGCACACGCACACCCACACACGCAAAACACATCTGAATGTAATTTTAATAGTGCATGAGAGCAGTACAAAGCAGGGCAACAAGTCATCATTCAGCCATTCAGATACAATCCCTGATACAACAACGCAGAGTATGGCTTTAAATGCATGCTTCTGGAGCACATACGATGTGAGTGATAAAAATACATTTACTCTTATATGAAAGTAACAGTTCCAGTCAGACTCTATTATATTCCAGAGAAGTTCAAGAAATTCAGTGTTCAGGTACAACAGCCATACAGTAATATACAATTGAAGACTCGTGTTCCCAGTGCCTCTGCGGTCAAACATATTCTTTAGACATGGTCCAGTCGCACGTGCAATCAACTTTGTGACAAATAAATAAGCCCACGTGTCCCCCCCACCCCCACCCCCCCAAAAAAAAACTGTCCATAGTGAGACTGGTGTTCTCTGAACCTCCTGAAAGCTTTGTCAATTAAGTGTAGGAAAAGCACACGGCTGATACCCACTGTCTGCTCTGTTCGGGCTAACAAATGCGATCATCAGTTGACTAGGTTTCCTAGAGTCTTTACATTCTAGGAAATTCATCCTAGAAATGCATTTGCATAGAGTTCATGTCGATGTTAAAATAAGCAAATAGTTGTTCTTTCACCCCCTCCCTCCCCCCTCAAAAGTGCTGTCAATTCAAATACACAATTGGTTGACGAATATGACCACGCAATCAAGAACGTGATCAAGTGGAGGAAGCGAAAGCGAAAATTATTGAACCAATGATATCAGTCTTTCCAAAGTCATACCGAACAAAAGAATATTTTAAAGAAATGTACACACTAACCTTAATTGCAGGTTAATCATGAATGCAAACATTCTGCAAAATGGTTCATAAAATCGCAAACACAGCTATAGGCTTGATTCGTGTGATTTCACAGAATCTCTCTCACTGTTTTTGGTTTTGTAAACAATAACTTTCAAGGAATTTCTCACTGAAAGCCTTCATGGAAAAATACTGTATATACATTGCAGTACACTACGTTTAATAAATATTTTGGCCCTAAGGTATAAAATGAGAAAATTGAACAAAGTGTGATGGCAAACTTACAAACATCCAATCGTGTAATTTTTAAATTTTGTGAAGCAGCATTTGTTTTATTAGATTGTCTAAATTTCGACAGTATTTTGGATCTCAGGGCAACAAAAGTAAAAGGCGACCACTGCCGCAAGCCAAAACTCCTGAGAGTAAAGCTATGTATTACAATTACAACTATGTTCTTATACTTATCAGGGGTGTCAAACAAATTTTTGTCATAGTTTTGGGTTCCCTCGGCGGACCATTATGAGTGTGAATAAATGTATAATTACCTCATATTATTCCATATACACAACAAACTGATGGATAACTAGCTTTAAAATTACAATCCAGGAAAACAACTTTGTTCAGCTACTTTTCAACTCATTTTAAAAGTGTGTTTGGTAACAAAAAAAAAAACCAAAAAAAACAACGCAATATTGTAACATTCGACTTGAAAACGATGACCCATTTTGCTAGGAAGAAACATGAAGTCGAGGCACGTGATTTGCCTTTGTGGACCACATAAAATGATGTGGCGGGCCGGATCTGGCCCCCGGGCCTTGAGTTTGACACATGTGCTTTACATCCCT
The DNA here is from genome assembly GCF_001891065.2 of Hippocampus comes. Taxonomy (NCBI): domain Eukaryota; kingdom Metazoa; phylum Chordata; class Actinopteri; order Syngnathiformes; family Syngnathidae; genus Hippocampus; species Hippocampus comes. The sequence continues at coordinate 5,083,470 of NW_017805882.1, forward strand.
TACTTACTCTATAAAACACTGTAGTAACGTTCATCAGATGAATTATTTGATAGAAATAATACAGCATACATTCAATTACAAATCTACACTGTAATGCAAGCAGATTTGTTTAGGCAGGTTGCAGGTGGGTTACTGGCAGACTGTTGGGTCTGTGCAAATCATACAGTCAGTAAACACATGCACATTTCCATTCCATGCCAGCTGAGGTTTTGCACCAGCGGTTGTTACCACCTCAAAGTGCAGTGAGAGTACGGAAGATTTGAGTCAGGCAGAAGACAGATGCAGTGAGGGCAGTGCACTGTTTAGCTAACAGTTTGGTGCTCAGGTCATGGCAGCTATGCTTTCTGCCGGCTCGCTCAGCTGCCAGACAGAAGTCCCTGAATGAGCGTGCCACATCTTGCAGACCGGCAACTGCTTCTGCATTCCTCCGCTGACACCTGTCACAACTCGAAAACCATATGCATGCTCCCGCCAACTCCACTAGAGTCCGGAAACTATCAGCCAGAGAGTTGAGCATTTTCTCTGGACTCTGGTCGATGGCCACCACCTTTTGGCAGCATGTCGTCAATCGCCTTGCCTCGGTTTGGAGTACTTGCTTGTTCTCTGTAAAGTGGGAAGCACACATTTCTCTTGGGTGGCAACCTCCTCGACCAACTACAGAACGGTCAGCACTGCTATTTTCCAGGACAGAAAGGAGCTGGTCTACGTCCGCACGTAAAACTTGGAACCCAGTGGGCGGTTCTGGGTAACGTTGCTTTCTAAGGCGATTAATGGTGTCTTTTTGTGTTTGAGTGTGGAGATACTCTGCATCGGATAGTGGTGAGAGGAGGGGACTGAGCTCAGACGTTGGGGAGGAGGGTTGAATGTGTGGATAGGGGGAAGAGTGTGTGGAAGAAGATGTAAGAAAGGATGATGTTTGAGGATCGTTCATAAGTGGAAGGGGTAATCTTGAATTTTGCGTTTCACCACTGCCCTGGCATGAGAACTCATAGACGGTCAAGTCCTCTTCAAAGCTTCCCTCTCTGTTGAAGCAGTTGGTGTAGACTGCTGGGCAACCACAAGCATCCATATTTAATCCCTCGACTACTGACTCACACTTAGATGTTAGCACAGAAGTGCACCCAAGCTCCGTTTTCAAGTTTAGAGTACTCCCTAACTCTGATGATACTTGGGGTGGTTCTTCCCAGAAGGTAAACACATTACAGCCTGAAGAAAGTGGGTACGATGACTCCATTGTTTGTTCTGCTGGGCTACAAAGACCCATCAAGGGCCTGTCAGTACTGGTCCGTTGTGCAATTTGTGACTGAGTATGAAAATGTAGACCAGGCCCATTTAGATTTTGTGTAGTCACCACCATCGGAAGAGGGCTGTGGGTTGACCGAGTACTTACTTTATAACCTGGAGTGCTTTCACCGGGGGTGGTATCTTTCATCTTTGACTCTGGGGGTATGATTATAGGACCAGGAGTGTCCATCGTAAGGCCTGTAGAATCTCTTCGGAGGCTACTGAGGATGGAAACTGGGGGCTCTGTTATTGGCCGCAGAGTGTTCATGTCGGCTTCAAGGAGAAGTTTATGCTGTGGTTCACGTTCGACTTGGACAGGTAAGGATGTACTTTCATGGTCTACTAACATCTTTGTAGGTGTTTCCTTAACTTCTGACACGAAACTAGAGTTAGAGGCTGAGGCTGTTTCAACAAAGAATTCACACTCTACCTCAGATCCGGTAACAGTTATATCGGAATCATCTGACTCCACTACCTCTGTCTCTGTAGCTCTTGTCTCTGTGATTTCTGTGACATCATGATTGTTTTTTACAATGTGCGAACTTGGAATGTTCGCCTTGCTGTCCCTTATAGGACTTTGGGCTTCATTCTCCCACCCGACTCGGTTCAGGGTCTCTTGGGAACGTGATAAATAAAGAGGCAACTTTTGAATCTTTCCTCGAAGTGTGGAGGCAGACAAACGGCCCATGATGCTAGGGGAACAGGACTGGAAGATGAAATGAGTTGGCAGAGGAGGCTCTTTGGCAAGCTCATGGGTCATGGCAGTGTTCGCTTGAAGTGAGCTAGAATCAGCACTTGGAGAAGCACTTGGAGAAGCACTTGTATCGACAACAGGAGTCATATATAGAGCATTTAAAATCTCAGTTTTCAATCCATCCCCTGAAGTAAATGTAGGGGATGTAGGGACACTTGTTGCAACTCCAAGCTGAGTTGTGATGGAGTTTATAGTGTGTGAGTATTCAGAATGAGGATTACTTTTTGTATGGGCTACAGTAGTTGAATTGTTGAGACATTTAATGCTCATCTCAGATTGATCCCTTCCTGTAGATGAAATGGCACCCGTGCTGCAAGTTAAATCTGTTGACCAGTCATGTCTGTCAACATCTTTTTCAATATCAGTATTTGTCAAGTCATCATCATCAAAAACATCAGAATTTATGCTGTCCGTAACCTCATCACTAGCAGTTGTAGCCAATGTAATCACATCAGTAGGTTCATCTTCATTTTTCGTGATTTCTAAATGTAATTGTGAGTTGTTGACTTGGTTTGGTTCCTCCTCAGAGTTGGATGAGGATATTTCGGTAGAGGTTCCTGTGCATTCTCTATGTAAGCTTTGGGATTTGTGACAAAGAGGCAATGGAGTCAGAGGGGATGATGGTGGAGGCGGTGGGGGGCAAAATGATTCAAGTGTTGAGTCATCTTCAGGCATTTCATCTTCTGCGTGCGAATTGTGAACAGGGGCAATCTGGTGGGCACCCTTGTTATTCAACTCTACCAGCCATGAAGTCAATGTGAGAGCTTTGCCCTCACCTTCACTGCAGTTAATTGGTCCTTTTGAATTGTCTTTGTCCTCAGTAACCTTCACTGAGAACGTATCTGAAGTGAATGGTCCATTCCCTGTCACACTTTGCTCCTGATCTTCCTCTTTTTTTCTCTCTTCCACTCTCTCCTGACCTCTTTCTATCTCTGGTCTTTCACCTCTACCCTCCCCCTCAGAACTCTCCCTGACATCTAGATCTACACGACAACGCACAACAGTGATAGAAGGAGCTGCTATCCTAATGTGATCTGTGAGAGATTTTGATTCCATTGCATCAGGTTCCATCTCCATTTCACGTTTCCTGTTCCTGGTTCCTGTTGCCAAAGTATCTAGAGTTTGCTCGTTGGTTCCACTATTGGAGGGAATGGGTTTTGACTCAAGCTGTACTGGTTCCCCTTCAGAGTAAGTCAAAGAGAAGACAGTAGGACTTGGGTTATCGGTTTGTTCTGAAGGTTCAGGCTCAGAACTCAGTGTATGGGCATCACTACCTTTGGCCACAATGTTTTTACTGAGCATGGAATGGACCCGGTCCTGCATCGATGGTGGTTTGGGTTCTGGATATGACACCCTGGAGGTATAATCTGTTTCCATGAAGGAACGACGCTTACGGGATCTTTTTCTCAGCTCATCAAATGCTTTTTTGCCACATTCCTCCTTGTCCCATTTTTGGAGTTGCTCTTCTGATTTTCTATCTTTCTTTGCATCTCCCACAGAGACTGTGATGTCACTAAGATTGAGGGAGTTGGCACCATCCATTTTCATCTCAGTATAATTATCTGTAACAAAAAAAAAAGACAACAGGAAAACCTTTGTTTAAAGGACTATTTCATGCTACTTCAACAGTCAACTATCAGTACATATGCAATTATATCTTGCCTTTGGCACAATGGCAATCTGATTTCTTATGAAATGTGAGTTATTTTGGTGGGTAGTTTTCTAACCTGAAAGTAAGACTCCTCGTTCACTGAAACCCCGCCTCTCCCCGTGTGGCTGCTACGCTCTTTTTATGACATCATCCTAAAGCCGCCTGCTCAACACCGCCCATGACATCAGATGTTAGTTGTTTATTTTACCTTTCATTATAAATCGCAAACACGCTTCTGTGAGCCATAGCCAACGCCAAAACAGAGCAATAGCAGCCTGAGGCAAAGAGTACACACGATGAACTTTTCTCGAACATAACGTCTACTCTCCCGACTGCTGTCAGGACCCACCCGGCCCCCCTGCCTTGTGCCTCACATGAGGCATTCAAAAACACTTGAAAAAAACATTGCGTTGCAAAAATAACATGACGTGTTACCACGACAACAACGAGCATACCCTAAACTTCTCACAGCCAAGCGCTCATTTTCTTCCCCAAATCCAGTGCCTCGGAGAAAGTGGGTATGTGTTTAATCTGCAGATATGCTCCGAGATGAGTTAATACAGGAAAACACCACTTTGGGGTACTGTCTTCAATGCGGAAAAACTGATCTACAAAATATTTGTTTTGTCTTTTTTTTTTTTTTTTTTGATGGAGACCATTGCTTTGTTGTGTCTTGGACGTTCAATTGTAAACTTTTTATCTGAAAACAAAACACTCTCCTCAAAGCATGTATGCTACACCCAACATAAGTGTGTAAGTGTGTGTTCCACTTTCTATGTTGTAATTTTGAATTTTGAATTGCACAGCACTTAGAGTTGCATTTTTCTGTATGAAAAGTGCTAAATAAAGACTTATTGATTGATTGATATGTGGGAACAAGAAAAACCTACACAAGCATGGTCGAAAGTGCAAAGTCCGCATCTAGTAGTGTAGTCCAATCCAATTTAAACCCCAACTCTCTGACTGTGATTTTGCATCAAATATTTATGCTAATATTTATAACAAGAGTTAGAATTGGAATAGCTAGCACACTCACAAATGGTTCTGGGAGTTTGGGTTTGAATTACACTTCCGGCCTTTGCATATTCACCCCATGCTTGCATGGAGTTTCTCTGAGTGCTCTGTGTTCCTTCCACATTCCAAAAAACATGCATGTTAGGTTAATTATGCACTCTAAATTGTCCATAGCTGTGAATGTGGGTGTGAATGATCTTTATATGCCCTGAAATTAAGTGGCAATCAGTAGAGGATGTATCCCACCTCTCAGCAGCTGTTATACACTCCAAGCACATGTGCATTCCTATGTAAGACAAATGTTATAGGATGAGCAGCCCAAAGGTCTAGTGGTTAGCGCGTCGACCTCACAATGCAGTTAAGATAAGCTTTATTTGTCCCGCACTGGGGAAATTTCCAGTCTACAGCAGCAAAAGAGGTACCGGGTTCAATTCCAGCTCCTGTGTGGAGTTTGCATGTTCTCCCCGGGCCTGCGTGGGTTTTCTCCCACATATCCAAAACATGCATGGCAGGCTAATTGAACACTCCAAATTGTCCCTAGGTGTGAGCGTGAACGCGGGTGGTTGTTTGTCTCTGTGTGCCCTGCAATTGTCTGACAACCGCTTCAGGGTGTCCCCCACCGACTGCCGGAAGACAGCTGGGATTGGCTCCAGCACTCTCCGCGACCCTTGTGAGGATAAGCGGATCGCAAAATGGATGGATGGATGGATGGATGGATGGCTTTCGGATGGCCACAATTGAAAGTGATGAAATGTATTAAAAAAACAAACAAAAAAAAATTTTGTTTTTGCAGCAATTAATTTGACTGATTGAATCACACATCAACTATGGTTACTTTTATGAATTATGAATCAACATTAAGTCTCACTTGAAATGTTATAAAAATGTTCACATTAGTAAAAGGGGCCTTTATGTCTATCGTACATAACAAACCTACTGTGGCAGTTAGGTCAACCCTGTAAACCTGAAAATATTCATCTGTATGTGATTTCAATTGAGTTGAATCCATAAGTAAGCGATTCTGGACACACAATCAAATGAAGAAGTCACTCACAGACACCTGATTATGGAAAAAGTATCACCTTTGAGCTCCATGCCTGGAACTGTGTCATCAGGTGAAGTGAAGCCATCTCTGGCATCAAAGAACTCCTCATCAGAGCTGCTGTCTCCAAAGCCAGGTGGTGGCTGTAGGATGGGAGCTGACCGCAGTTCATGAGCTTGATGGCTTTCGACCTCCGTCCTCTTCCCGTCTCCTCTCCGTGTTTCTTTCGCAGGCCGGGAAAGGCTGCGAGCACTGTCAGGTGTGATGTTGGAGCAGAGTTTGTAGTAGCAGCTGGCATCTCTCTGGTCAAAGTTGAACACAAAGTCTGAGTGGGAAGAGGCCGAGGACAAGGATGGGGACTGTGGGTGTCCCCTAAAACTGCTCTTCCTGCTTGTTTGTGTTACTTCACATATTCGTCTATCCTCCTTGTTGTCATTCAGCTTATTTCTCCTTTTCCTCAAGTCCTTTTCTTCATCCTCATCATCATCATCGCTGGCCTCCGGAGGGCTCGGGAGGAGGTCCACAAGACGAGAGAGCTCAGCGAAGCATATGTCGTCTTCAGTGTAACAGCTGGCGGACTGATTGGTAAGGTCAATGTCAAGAGCGGTGGGGGCAGCTTCAAAGTGTTGGGGATCAACTATGTCAGCGGGCCTTCTGTTGCCCCCTTCATCGCTATTGTAAGATGTGACGTGAAGGAGAGGATGGGAATGAGCAGGTGGAGGAACAAGTAAGTTGGCCTTCGAGTGGTTGTGAGCGTAGGGGTGAATTTCAAGGGTTGAATAGATTTGAGCATGATTTTGTGCTGAAACAATTGGATGCATGGAGGAAGAGGAGCATGAAATCAAGTCGTCTTCCTCCAGGAGGTCAAGGGAGTCACTGGAAGGGCTGGTAACAATCCGAGAGTCGGTATGACATGAATCTGATGAAAGCTGGTCTTCGGCTACCCCACTTTCCAACTTAGTTTCCTGCATCTCATTTTCAAGTTTCATACAATCCTTGTCTGCATGGCCAATACTTTGGGCTTCTTTGTCCTTAAGCAGTTTGTCCTCATTCTCACACTCAAGTCGATGACTTTCTTTTTCTGTGTTAGCAGCGCTCTCTTCTTTTTGCCTCTTGTCAGATGATTTGTTATTCCTACATTCACTGTCATACTTGTTTTTCCTGGCGCGCCCTTCTCGTCTTTTCCTTGCCTCTGGGTCTGAAGAGGAGCCAACACGTCGGCGGCGTTTGGCATTGAAAGACGGATGGGTGACAGGCGACTCCATGTCTAAGTCAGATGAGTGGTCAGAGTCGCTCCCACAACGTGAAACATAACCTGTTGACCCAAATGCAAAATTGCGCTCAACATCTGAATGCATCCAATCCTCTGTTTTACCGGTAATTGCTTCTATGAGCCTAATGCGACGTCTGGAAATGTACACTCTGATTTTTTTTCATGAGCTGCCCGCGTACCTTCTTCAGCGGACACTCTGTGCTTTTTTGGGATGTCCATCCAGGGAAAGATGTTGATATTGGGGTCAACAAATACTCGACAGTATCCCGCGATTAGGCATGACATATCCTTCGCTGCAACTGTCTCCAGTAGTAGTGTTATGGGCTGAGGATGAGAGAAAGCAGTAATAATGGTACAAAGAAGGAGGGGGTTTGAAATATAAGAACACATACTGCAATGTCAGAAAAGATTTAATGATCAATCACAATGAAAATAACTGTATACATAAACCATTGTGCAATGCAATCAATTTCTTCTGAGCTGCTGCCGATAACATGAAATGAATTATTCAACAAATGAATGTAATGAATATAATATAGAATACAGAATTTTATCTTCATTTTGAACTTGAAGAATTTAACACAATAAAATTAAACGCGGCAAAATCTGAGGCAGCTATTAGTTAAGAGCACAACACCGATCGCGGCGGTGTCGCTAAGCATGACTATTGTGCACAAATACAAAAGAAAAGCATGAAACTTTAAGGGTTTGCTCTTTATGGCCGAAGCTTTCATTTCAGATGCAAAGGCGTTCTGAGGTTGACCTCTGGGATCAACTGGAGGTCACTGACCTCCAGCATATGAAATTTCTATACATGAAATGTGAAACATCAGCTCCTTCTTCTACTTCATGCATTCTCCAGGTGTTCCTTGTTGTGCCAACAGAATGTTTTGTTTTACTACCTTGCTTTCTTTCATCTTTGTTGGTTCACTGTCTGTGTCACATTGGTTTTGTATTTGTAGTATACAGTGATCCCTCGCTATTTTGCGGTTCGTTTATCGCGACTTCAGTGCATCGCGGATTTTTTCAAACATAAAAAAAAAATGCTTTTTGAATTTATTATTATTATTATTTTTTAATATACATGGAGTACAGTATTGTATATGTTGCTCTATGTTACTCAGTGTTGTTTTGCAGCTCCTCGCGGACCATTTGCGGACTTTTTGCGGACTTAAAAAAAAAATTTTTACCTGTATATGTTAATTGGTCGCTACTTCGCGGATTTTCATTTGTCGTGGGTGGTTTTGGTCCCCATTAACCACGATAAACGAGGGATTACTGTAACTGTGTGACAATAAGGAAGAGGCAAGAGGCATTTCATAGTCAAAAAACACTATGAAAAGAAGATGAGAGACGGTTGGAAAATTAATAAATACAATTAATCTTGGTTGTAAATGTACTGTAGGTTAGCGCTTTGGATGGCAAACAAAATAAATGGATGGCTAATGCTGTATACAGAACGTTCAAAAGTTTGTGGTCATTGACAAATGTCTTTATTTTCAAAAGAAAGGTGTTTTTTTGTTCCTGTGAAGATACAGTGATCCCTCGCTATTTCGCGGTTCGTTTATCGCGGCTTCAGTGCATAAAACATAAAAAAAATATATATTGGGTGGTTTTGGTCCCCATTAACCGCGATAAACGAGGGATTACTATAATCCCGAAAAATGCATCTGTCCGACAACAGGGTGTCCTCAGTTTATTGCAGTTCAGACATCACGATGTTATGAAATGGCATAAGAATGCATGCTAAAAAATGAGCGTTCTTTTTGAATTTTAACTAGGTAAATGTATGCATACATATTTACACACAGTACACCCAATGCATGTGAGTTAATCCTCCGGGTCTTACCATAACATCCTGCAGGTATATTTTAACCAAGCTGACCTTGTCGGACTCAGGAACGAGCTCGAGGCGTGTGATGCTGTTAAATTCTGTGAGGGTGGACAGGATGCTAAGTTTGTGGTTGATCACCTGACTCACTCCATAACGGGCACCCACCAACAGTGTCACTGTGGACTCTCTGTCCTGGAGCTGAAGATAGGGAGAGGGGGCTTGTGAACCACATTGATGTTTTGAAATGCACATACCCGTGTTGTACATCACTCATTAGGTTCAAGGCCAGGATAAACTGGAGGCTATCCGAGAATGTGACTTTGTGTAAGGTATACCTCAGGAGTCCCCAACCCCAGGGTCATTTGGTACCGGGCCGCACAGAAAGAATAAATAACTTACATTACATCTTTATTAACCTACAGTGGCACGTGACCTGCGTCACCGGAAGTTGTTAGCGCTCAGCAGTCTGCAATTGCAGCTTGTGATCGGAGCTGTCGCGCTGTATCTTTTATCGTTATCATTATTCTCATTCAGAGTTTGTTTCGTGTACAATTCACCGAGGGCACGGCAAAGAATAGGAATCTAGAGGGCCCAGGGCAGCACTTTAAAACGGTACGTGTGAGCTACGATAGTTAACAGGTTGCAAAACTGTGTCACATGCCTCAGTGTCAGGCTGTTGCTCATCATGGCGTGCGTGTGTATGTGCGTGCGCGTGCGTGGTAACGGGTCGATCGCGGGAGGTTGGTTGATCGAAAAGTTGATCTTCGGTCCAAAACGTTTGGGCACTGTTGGTCTACAGTATGTCACTCTTGACGCAGGTCAGGGCGCGCTTCTCAGTCACGCGATAGGTTACCGCTAAAATGAAACCCAGGAGCGAGCAAAATGAGTAAAAAAACAAACGTCTTTGGAATGTTTCTTTCTGGAAAAGACCAAGCCAGGAGACAGAAGAGGAGCCTACGACTTTTAAGAAAAAGCGGCTACATTTAATAGACAGTATCAGGAGTCCTACTTAAAATATAGATTTATCTCAACGGGAGATTCCCACGCACCAAGCCCACTCGGCATAAGATGCGGCGACGGTGAGTCGTATTTTTCATGCACTTTGTATTTGCGGTATATCTTATTTTGGAGACACGTTTAAACATTACCATAGCGACCAGAGAGTGATGCGGCCAGATAGGAAGTTCCTCGTGTTATGATTCGTTTTTCTTATTACGTTTAGAAAACACCACAGTATTCATGCAGGTTATATCGTATTATTTTGTTGTATTTATCCGCCACACCTTTAAGGCCAGTCCCTGAAAGTATTGTCTGATATTAAATCGGTGCGTGGGGCAAAAAAGGTTGTGGACCGCTGGTACACCCTACACCCCTTGTCAGCCAGGGAACCTAGTAATTATAATAATAAGCGCCAACCGCGAGGTTACTGTGCTGCAAACAATACAAATATTGATATATACATGAGTAAGATTAAAAAAAATTGTAATTCTTACCATCATAGTTGCGCTAAAAGATTTCCCACCATAAGACTTGAGCTCACTCAGCTCTTCCAGGTAATTTATGCGTGCTTGGTTGACTGTCAGGCCCCTCTGTTTGGAATCATATTGGGATTGGCTCTTCTTCAGCTGAAAGCTAATGGCCTTCATCAAATCTTTTTCTCGCATGTTTCTCAGCAACGTGGATGAAACAAAGTTGTCGATGCCCCACGTCTTACTGGAGCAAACACATCAACACATGACTTGACCGGTCAAGAGAAGCAAAGGTGCAGAAATACTCCAGAGATATTTTAACATAAAAATTTTAACTCCACTGGTTGAAGTTTACAATGTCAGAATCAGATCAGAATCTGAATCAGAATGGTGTGAATACATTGCATGCATTGCAATGTTATCTTTATGAAATGAATACGGAATGTGTGTATCGTTACGTGACTATCTTCAGGCTCGTCTTCGGGGACAGTCCACAGCTTGCCAGCCTCTCCTGGATGTGCAGGGCGGCAAGTCGCAGCGCGGTGTTACACCTCATTTCCACAGCAAAACGCTCTTGCAGGACATCATTCACTCCCTTAGGCAAACATAAACACACCAGTCAGCCTCATATTTTCTGATTTACACCCATTTGCTTTTATCCGAAACGGGATGGATTATTGCCAGCCTCTTCTGTCTAGTTGAAGAAAGCTACCAAATGTTGTAGCTTGTACAGTACAGGAACAGCCTGCTCACATTGGTCTCCCACAAATTATATTTATATTTATTGATTTTTAAATCAGTGAATGTCTGCGGCCTATTATATTTTCCTAAAAGGCTCTTTTCAAGTCTCTGACTCAGACCTTATGAATGCTGGAACACTGACAGGAGTTTTTTTTCAATGTGTTTAACAATGAAACCAAATCTAAGAGCATATTTCCCCATCCTTCTTAATAGGCGTTAAACCTGTTGCCTACCTGTTTTAGTACCTACAAAAGTAAGAAACCAACCCTGTATCACATTACGCTGCTAAAAAAAAAAAAAAAAAAAACGACAACAACAAAACCCCCCAAACAAACAGGGTAATCCAGTCTGGAGAAAATGCAGCCATTAAAATTCTCCACAAGTACAGTTGGATGACGTGCTAAGCAATACACCACCATGCTGCTTAAAGTAGTACGTCATACCATGTTTTTTATTTATTTATTTATTTTTTATCAAAACTTCTATATGGTGAAATCACATCTTAAAGTCCTCATTCTCACTTTTGAATAAGTTTGTTTGCACTTTACCGACTCTCACAACCAGCTCCAACATACCACGTGTACCGTATTTTCCGGAGTCACAGTTTTTTTCATAGTTTGGCCGGGGTTGCGACATACTCTGAAGCGACTTATGTGAGAAATTATTAACACATTATTATATCATTTCACATAACTTATTAGCGTGTTCTTTGTGCTATAGTTATCTGAATAACTGTTGATATGTTACATGAACATACCAGTCACGTTCTCAGTTCCTTGTTTATGTGTCATGTAACGTTAGCATGTCGTACACTTATTCAGTCTGTTTTATTTTTATTGTAAATTGCCTTTCAAGATGACATGTATGTTCTTGGTGTTGGATTTAATCAAATAAATTTCCCCCCAAAATGCAACTAATACTCCAGTGCGAATACATATGTTTTTTTTCTTCTTTTTATGCATTTTATGGCTAGTGCGACCTATACTCCGGAGCGATTTATTATCCAGAAAATACGGTACAGTTAGTTGTGTATGACTCTATAATGGTTGTCAGGGTCAGGGTCAAATAACTGCTGCATGTCTTTGAAGAAATAATATTTGGCAAAGGACAATTAATTTGATGGAAAAGAATGACAAGCAAAATTAGCTACTGTATATCAAAAATGTCCGTTTTAGCTAGCCATAGAGATTCCTGGTTCCACAGTATACCTGCAGGTAAAGGTACTCAAAGGCAGTCTGATCGTCTTGTAGCAGAGTCTCAGGTAGTTTTGGAATGAAGCAAACACGGAATAGACATCTGAAGTCACGGGACTCCTTCTTCTGGACCACCTGAACTCAAACCAAAAGGTGCATGTATTATATGTATTTTCTCGGTTGCTTTGGTTCATTTCTCAGATTTGCAAAAAAGTCAGTGCATTTTTCCAAACAATTCACACAAATAGCAAAATACCATGGTTCCCCTGCAAAAGCTATTTTCTTTCCAAATACAGTATCCTTCTGAAGCTACCCCACACTAAATAGTTGTGTCACTGAACATATCGTTGCCATCAGAACAAGTCTTCGTGTCATTGTGAGTATGAACAGTGCGCTCGTCTGGAGGGATGTTTTGATGTAACGTTTTGATGACAAATTCATGACTTTTCACTGAAAGTCACACGCTCGGGGTATGTGAAAGCTTGATTGCAAGAGACATTCACTTTTACTGTTTCCACTGTAAGTTGTTAACAAACCATCTCATTGTCATACAGAAAGGAACAAAAACAGCACTGCAGACCAGAAATAGTGGAAAGTGGAAATGTGAACATGGGGCAATCTCCTTTGGGAAAATTGAACATGGAACACTGTAGAAATTCCTACTTCTTACTAATTTTGGGCCACCAATTCCCATTCACATCACAACAATTATCTTCACTTGCTATGAGCTATTTCGGAAAACTGGATGATCATCGATTGAGCTAATGCTTCACCCATTTCTATGCATTAGAAAAAGTCCAAATTCACCTGGGGGAAAAAAGGTGGTCAGGGAAATGTATCGAAACACTCCTGACATTTTATGACAACTTTTTGTGGGGTGTGAGACAATTCAACAGAGACCCACAATAATAAAATTTTAATCAACTAGAGCCAAAGCATTTGCAACTTGTTCAAATAAATGAGAAATTGTTTTTTTTGTTTTTTTTTCCCCAAAGTGACACAATTATTTCAACATGGAACAAGTAGTTTAAAGGATTCCACTCTGGATATAATATACCAAAGCAACTGGGGAAAAACTGTAATTCACAGCACAGAGGTCATAGAAGCGTTGCTTGTACGTAGACGAATTTCAAAACATCCAATTGGGGAAGCGGGTCAAAAGTGTTGTCGGGATACCTGTTGGATCTTCTCCTCATCATGTAGTAGAAGTAGTTTCGTGACACTGTATAGTTGCTCGAGCACCAGGGAGAAATGTTCAATATTTCTCAGAGAAAGTTTTTCCTTCAGCGTCATCACAATATCCTGGTGCAAAGAAAATAATCATAGTCATTAAAAAAAAAAAAAAAAGAAAGACAAGAAGCAGTTTGATTCACTTTTTTTTTTTAATAACAAACTTGTATTTTAGATAAATAAAGCTCAACCTTGGGGTGCCATGAGCGCAACACTAATGTCACAATATTTAGTGACAATTTAGACAAGTATTGTCAACACAATTGGCCTTAGCCGACCCAGTCAGGCAAGGCCCAAATAACTGAGGGCTCCAAAGTTTCATTATCCTCACTGAGTACAATGTGATGTGATGTGTGCCAAAAATATAATAATCTGCATTGTGACGTCGATCGCAACGCTAGCCAACGAAGAAGCAACCTGAAGCTGCTGCGATTGCCAAACTAAAAAATGAAGGACCAACTGGTTTAGTGTTTATATCGTGCAGCACACATTCACAACAATGGAAATGATAATGAAAGTGACAAGGACTTGTTTATTCAGTCGGATATTGTCTCTCTATCTGGGCCCACGCAAAATGAATATCCAATTTTACAGACCATCAAAGCAGTCCTTCATTTGTAGTGTGTTATTTACACATGAAATTCATACTGTAATTTCAGGAATAAAAGACACTACTTTTTGTCCTATGCTTTTGAACCATGTAGCTCAGATGTGTCAAACATACGGCCCACGGGCCGGAACCGGCCCCCAAGGAGGTTCGATCTGGCCTGCAGGATAATTTAAAAGTGAAAACATTTATTCAAGACAGAGAATGAATATTTTTAATAAAATGCAATTCATGGATTCTCCACTAGGGTGCGCACTGTTTTGATCAGAGTAGAAGACAACATTGTTTTGATCAGAGAAGAAAACAGCAGTCTCAGTCTGTCACTGAGACAGACCCAACACAGCCGACGGTATCAATGCGTCAATGCTTCTTTATACCAAAACAAAGGAAAGACATGATATTTGTGTTATTTATAGCAGGGTATGGTATAATGTTAATGGTCCGACCCACTAGACATTTGTGAAATTAGTTTGACACCCCTGATTGTAGCTTTAAATGTGACAGAGTTAATTTATGGCTTTTTACAAACAAGACATTTACTGAGAGTCTCGTCACATTTGACCAATGAAATTCGCTTGAACGCAACCCAGTGGACTAATGAAAATGTCAAAGGTTGCTCTCATACAGAATCTTCATATCAGTCAGCCTTGTATTCCAATTCGAATGAAACCGAACGACCAAACTGAATGAAAAGGCTGTTTCCACGATCGATTCCGATTTGCCGTTTAAGCGCCACTGCATTCGATCAGAACAGCCATTTTACAGCCATGTGACACGTGTTGATCGATCTAAACATCACATGATCTATCAAAATGGAGTTCATTCATAGATTTAGCCCAGTAGTTGTGATTGATTTCACATTTATTAAAGCAACAGCGTGCTCAAAACAAGCTACAAGCAGTTAAAAAAAAAAGTTATCCCGTTGCAGACGAGCTCTGCTAAGAGGCTGCCATTTTCAAGTGCGTAAACGACGACGTTAATACAGATTTACATCAAGACAGAGCATGCGCACAAGTGTGCATTTGCACGCTCGTAACGCCCGCTGTAATTGAGACGTCATTATTATCATATCATCCACAGTCAGGGTTTCATGAAATATTTATGTGCATATTATAATGACATGCACCATTTTGCATACCGTGCTTGAAGGTCTATTCATTCAAATCATATGTGGAAATCTCTGTTATGTTTCTGTTTGGTTACGTTTGGTTTGTTCCCTTATGTGCCCTTTTTGTCGCCAGCTGTTCTCGTTATCAGTGTCCCTTGTGTTTCACCAATCAGCTCCATCAACACTTTGTGTCTTGTCCAGGTGTTTCTGGTTGTCTCGTTACTCTGCTTGTATTTACTTCCCTGAGTTCTGTCAGTCTTGGTTGGGTCATTGTGAGTTGTGAGTGTCTGTGTGCTCTGCTCCTGTCACGTTTTGTTTTCTATCACAGGTTTCTTTTGTTACTTTGGCTCTTGTGATTTCCAGGACTTTGTTTGAGCACTTGTAGTTAGTAATTTTCCAGTGTACTCCTGTTTGTATTTTTGTTAAATCCATTTTGGTCAGTTCACCCTGCCCCTCCCTCTTGCCTGCTTTTTGGGGACCTCCACCGCCACGTTTGTGACAATCTCAATGACAAGAATCTCCATTTTTCACAATTCCAAATGTTGCTTTTCACCTAGTTTTGTTGTATTATGAATGTATTGGGCAAGATAAGCATTTTATTTCATCAAACCATGACTGTGGATGGTATTATAAACGATGACTTCTCATTTTGTTTGCTGGCTATGATGTGAGAGTACCAAAGTTTAAGATTTGACATTGACTGTAAGAATCAAACCTTTCCTTAAGACAGGGTTGGAGAACTCCGGTTCCTTGAGAGACATATCCTGCCCGTTTGAGATCCCGCCCTCTTCTAACACACCTGATTCAATTGTTCCTGATCGTTTTACGCCTCTACAGAGCTTGCTGATGAGCTGACCATTTGAATCACGTGTGTTTCAGCAGGGAGCGATGGAAAACAGGCAGAATACGGGTCTCGGGGAACCGGAGTTCTCTACCCCTGCATTGAGAAATATTTAAGAGTTTGCATTTAGGTTAATGACAATTTGTTTTTTACATATACATGTAATTTGTACATACATTAGCCACTGCGTACTAATAGTCACATGTCGCCACGTAATTAAACGGGATATTATGTATATTATTAACCCACGCAAAACGCAGCTATAGTTCCACAGCATCCCAGAACCTTTGTCATATTTTTGTTGTCACATGAGGCAAATTAGCAGATGATCTTAGACCAGGGCTGCATTGCACAGATGGCTGTTTTTCTGTGTTTATTGCACTTGTTCCTATTTCTTAAACTCAAATCCGTTTATTCTGACTGTCAATTCCTCCTTCGCACATGGCAATTCCAATTCCACGTTCCTCTATCTCTCTCTCTCGCTCTCTCGTCAGCCAGTCGGCTCCCCCCGCAGCTGTAAATCGAGTTGTTCAAGAGCAAATAGCTGATGAGTCTTCAGTATGAGGGCAGACTTGGAACCTTTCATTGGTCCACTGTGACGTGTTCAGTAATTTCATTGGTCAGATGTAACAAGAATAGGTAAATCTATGAACAGCTTGATGCTTGTCAGTAAAAATTCAAATTTCTAAGTTTGGGGGAAAAAAAGTAGTGGTTTATCATCCGGACAAAATGGTGAGATTGTAGACTGGACTGCTACACCAGAGCAGATCTGAAAAAATATATATAATTTGGGGAAATTTCACATTTTTCAAGAAATTTAAAATGATGGCGCAGTTAAAATAGGTGGGAAAAGTCAATTACCGATTTTATCCCTTGATGAGCCCTTTAGTCCAAAGAAACATGCAAAAACAGACATTTTCGAACTGTAGCAGTGCCACATAATTCTTTGGAATTTCACAATCTTCAAAAAATTTTAAATGGCGTCCTATGGTCAAAAATGGCATGAAATGTGAGTTTTGTTGTTTTATCTATTGGATTAAAATGACGTGGTTACATTACAAAATCCCAAGTTTTGGTAAAACGGGACAGTGTAGTCTGTCCGTATGTAATAATATGAATGTAAATCTATCTTGTACCTTGACTGTCGTGCTGGGTTCAAATTTAAAGGCCTTGGTCTGCCCATTCTCCAGATACACCTTCAGGACATTAGGCAGGAATAGCAGCGAATTGCCCTATAATCCATACAAAAGTAGATGTCAAGGAGACGTACTGTATTACATTATACCCATCTTTCTATACTAAAACAATGACTGTATTTGTGTAGCACTTCTAAAAAGCACATGTTGACAAAGTGCTTTCACAGTAAAGACACCATTAACGTGTGTGTGTGTGTGTGTGTGTGTGTGTGTGTGTGTGTGTGTGTGTGTGTGTGTGTGTGTGTGCGCGTGCGCGCCAGGTACTTGTGATTTAATTTGAGTTGGACAGGTCACATTAATGCTGGGAAAAGGTTTCAAGAGATTTGTCTTAGTCTCATATTTTCAACACCCAATTCATCAGTGTGTCGACTTTTTAAATCCACTCTGTCACCTTTAAGAATAGTACCGACTGCTAGTTTTAACTTTAAGAAGCTTTTTTTGCTTTGCCCCCATACTGGCCTGTAAAAGTGACTTCCTGTCCATCTCATGCATTGATTTGCTAATTTCTCATGGCAAGAGTACAGTAACTGCATATATCATTGTATGCCATTGTTATATTTAAAATGCTCTCAGCATTTTCCCTGCAAATCCCTCTCCCTAACATGGGTCTTCACGCCCTGCACGTTATTCACAGTCATTATTCGGAGATGAGGCCACAATATCGACTTGCATTTTCTCTGAAATTAGTAAATGGACACTCCAGTCTCTGTGGTATTTTCCATCCAGCGTTTTTCACATCCGGTAACAGAGCCAGGCGTATGATTAAAAAAAAAAAAAAAAGCGATCACTTGTCTTGAGTGTATGAAGATACCATACACAACCGAGTTTACGTCCAGGCAAATATTCACACACAAAGAGAACAATTTATTGGACTTTTTGAACCACTTACTACATCTTTCACTCTGACATAAATATGTTGATCTGAAATGCAATGCTGCTGCTAGGAATAGATCCAATGGATGGCCGGGGGTGGGGGGTCTGACCACCAACTGTGAAATTTGTCAGCCAGGTGTTTCAGTATACTCTGAAATTGCCCATATATCTTTGCTCCTAAAACAAACATTTTACATAACCAGACCTCAGCATCCCGTGCTATGCAGATCTGTAAAAAATACGACGCTATCTGAAAACACGCATTTACAGAGGGTGAGCCTATAAATAGTGTCATTGGAATTGTGTTCACACTAACCTGAGAGTGGCCATTAACCTCCACCTCCTCAGCAAAGTGAACTTTTACAGGATTGGACTTGAGCTTCGCCCTCTTTTCAGCCGTGATAAATGATGACTTAGGACCCTGAAAGATATACAAGGCACTAAAACGTTTGCAGAATATTTTCCTAGTTTAATCAGCACTTAATATAATGCAAGTCGGCGGCACGCAGGCTATGTACTTTGAGTGACAAGATAAAATTTAGAGGCAAGCCATTTTCCCCAATGTGGGCATTCAGCACTGCCGGTGAAGCAATAGGCAGTGTTATTATGCTATGCGCATATACAGTAGTGCCATGGTGAAGCCACATGATTGATATCGCTCCAGCCTTTCATTTTCAATGGTGTCTGCCCTCATTTGGGTCAGGAGTGTGCTGGAGCCTACCCCAGCTGGAGAAAGGCGGGGTACAACCAGGACTGGTCACCAATCAATCACAGGGCATATACGGATAAACAAACATTCATACTCACATTTATAACTACGCACATTGACCTTAATTAACTTAATTAACATGCATGTTTCCAGAATGTGGGAGAGGAAGCCAGAGTGTCGAAAACAAACGCGAGGTTGGTGAGGCCAAAGCCATGATTTGAATCCCACACCTTAGAACTGGAGCAGATGTGCCAATGAGGACATCTCCGTGCCACTTTAAATATGAGCAATAATTCAGAATTATTTTATAATCTTCAATTAATTAATATTAAATGCTTTTAATTCGATTTAATTCATATTTTCAGAAGCACAGTAATACTACGAATGCATAGATACACTATATAGAAGCTGAGAGTCATGAATTGAGTAGAGGTTCAGCCACATTTATTTAGCGATCCCCTTCACATGAGTGAAATCATAAATTTGCTACTCGGATACGGATTGGATTGTAAAGCTTGGACACTTGCCCACCAACACACACACATACAACCAACATACACACAAGGTGGCCATGTGCTGCCATGTTAGGACCTTGGTGACAGGAGAGCTGTGCAGTATAATACTCAACCTCAAGCATGTGATTTATAGATTTGCTTGTAATAAGAACATCCATCAGAACGTTGGACATTGCATCCACACCAGATGAAAGGACACACACATTCAGTATACAAGGTGTGTCAGAAAAGTTCAGGGACTTGTGTGTGCCACAAAACATATATTGTATTCTAACCCAAACTACCAAAGGTGGGCATTCCGTCAGTACTGACAGTCTGTCACAAACGGATGCCTGTTTTGCCGATCAATGCGCCGAATGATGGGAAACTGACGGACTAAGCATCGACGGAAGTGGGTTTATTTCCGTCACCGGAATTGTTCCTTAACCAGTTGAGGACAGACAGACGTTCACAGTCTGCCACTGACGGACACCCATTTTGTTCAAAACAAACGGAAACACGCGCCACGTGTCTTGCGTGTTTTATCGTGGGGGTGAACATACACCGGAGCGGATAGGATTGACAACCGGCTCATCTCATTCCTCTACTTCCTTACTCAATCTGTTTACATGCTATCACTTCTCACCAGGAATTCCCTTCAGGAGGGAGGAGGTAGAAATGTTTTAGGGTTGTGAGACAAAGGCTCCTCGATGTCGTCATTTGATGGAGAAATCTTCTGAAGATGACATGACGTCACTGACATGTCATAAATGCACCGTCTGCATGTCAGCATTGTTACTATCACCGCAAATGTCCACTTTATGACGTTATGTAGTAGGATTCAATTGAAGTCAAACACCAAAACAGTTGCGCCTCACAACTTTGCATATGTGTTGATGCTCGTATTCCCTTCGATTTGCTGGCATGACAACAGAAATCTATCTACAATCTCCGAGTCCAATATTTTATGCATGTGTATTTCCATTTAAACCTTTATGGTTATGGTTTTCTGTTAAATCTTGGTGAACTTATTCATTGTGAGAATAATTTTTAAACGATTACTTGCAATTTGGGTCAGGTATGCCGGATGTATATATCACTTCCCTGACCTGGCTGTGTGTGGTATTTTTTTTTTCCTCTTTCCCAAGCTCACGGGACTTATAAAGAGGACCTATTTTGAAGAAGTGGACAACATTCAGATGTTTGAGATGATAGTGCTGGGGACGAACCCAGAAGAATCTTTTAATGAGTGCATGAGTGTCTGGCAGAGAAGGCTGGGAAAGTTTATTTGACCTCGGCGGGATGACATTGAGGGGGAAAACATACTTTTAAA
This sequence comes from Hippocampus comes, assembly GCF_001891065.2. NCBI lineage: Eukaryota > Metazoa > Chordata > Actinopteri > Syngnathiformes > Syngnathidae > Hippocampus > Hippocampus comes. Next base: position 5,104,116 of record NW_017805882.1, read on the forward strand.
TTTGGATGATGAAAAATAATAGAAATATAGTTTTTATCACACCAGTCCTGGAACCTTTGTAATACAGCTCAGATACTACACTATGTTGATCAACCACTTGTCAATCAATGTGGACATTTGTCCAAATGAAATCTGTTTTGCAAATTCATGTAACACAATTTAATGCACACTCCAATAAATTGCTGAACCCCAGAAGAAATATGCTGATAAATCTTCATAGAATCAACCCAGTTGGAGCTCACACACAATCATCAGGGAATCATAAGAAAAAAAACATATCTTGTGTGGATCAATGGTCACAAAAAGTCGACTAAAACTAAATAAGGTTTTAATAATGCAATTTCTACATTAACCTGATGCTGTATCGTTGTCTTGTGCTACTGACAATCCTCTCCTTAGTATTTTGCTATAAAAATCGACTTCAAAAGAAGAACCAGTTTCACACGGCATAGGTTGTCACACAACAATTCAACTTCAATCAGACTCTGCTTGTGCGTATGATATTGGTGAGATAGTGTGACTTACCAGCATTGTTCTGAGTATAGTCACAGACAATGACTCTTGACACTCTCTATAAAGAAAAAAAAAATGGAGAGGAGCTGGTAAAGTTGATTTAATAAAGATATACAGCCTACCTGCGCATGCATTGTGTGGGGTGGTTAGGCCAAACAAAAAAGATAGTGTGTTTCCGGTAACATGAAATTTCAGCATAGGGTCGGTAGGTCGGACAAAGTTTTTTTTTTTTTTTTATCTTTTTTTTTTTCCCCCCCATCAAAAATTTAAACAAAATAACCATAAAACATAAAACAAGAAGACATTGAACCCGCCGCTCCGCGGCCAGCGCCGCTGCCACCTATTTAGTTTTCTCCCCGCTCCGGACTCGGGGGGGCCGGGGCGCGCCGCCGCCTCCGCCGCCGTCCTCCTCTGCCGCCGTCCTCCTCTGCCGCCGTCCTCCTCCTCTGCCGCCGTCCTCCTCCGCTCTCGGTTTTTACTCGGCCCGTGGTGTTCATCAAATAGTTCGCTGAATTTTTTCGCTACATCAATGGATGCTATTTTCTTAACATTACGGTGCGAGCATGCGACTGAAACACAGAAAACGCGGTTCAAACTGTCGTCGGAGATCGCGGCCGCCGCCATGTTTCAATGTTGTTGACAGACAACAGGGCAAACGACGCACGCGCTCAACGTGAATATCGCGAGAGTTTGCACCGATGTAAACCCTCGACACAAAAATGCAGAGGGTTGTTTGAAAAAAATGCCGACCGTAACGCTTTTTTTCGACGTAGAAATTCTCGGTCGGTCGGGTTACCGGAAACACACTACTTTTTTTTCTACGCCTTAAATGAAGTTGCCCGTGTAAGTGTAGACCTGATAATTTCAGCAGCTTGCTCAGGGGTCAAGTCATCGACAGCAACATTATTGATCTTCACAAGCTGGTCGCCAGGGAAGAGCCGGCCATCTGCAGGACCGCCTGGATACATAAAATGTCCTTGTACTGGGTGACGGGTCTGACTACAGATGCCAAAATCAACAAGTTATTTGGATGTGCAACGACGTGGCCAAGGCCAGGCCTTGCCAAGAAGACGAGGCAAATGATCTTCGTCAGAGGAAAGGAAATTCGGATGATCAGGAACAAGCCAGGAACCAAAAGTGTGAAATGTAGGCCTGTTTAACTGATTACAAAGCTGCTCCACTCTCCGGAAGCCATGACCTATTCTGTGGTATGAATGGCAACAGGTCAATTGTAACCACTTGGCATTTTCCTATTCTGCCGGTCTCTGTGTGCCACTTGCATAAATCGATGAACAAAGATATTTTGTTCACGAATAGATAATAGTTTTCTGGTCAATTCATTGAAATTGCGTAATTTCCTATATAGCACCCCTGTTGATCTCGGGTGCCACTGAATACGCAGATTAGAGAACATTTTGAATACAATTCAACTTGGGCACTAAATTATTGTACTTTAAGAAATCGTTGATGTAGGTCGTATAGTTATTCCATCATGGAAAATAATGGTTCAAATCATGGAACAAAAGGCCAACAGGAACATGTTATGACCATTATGGGTGGAGGAACATGATTGTATCCGTGAACAAAGAGCAAAGGCGATTCACATTTGACGTTTCTTGTCATACCTTGGGTGACCTCTTGTACCAAGATAGGTGGCTGGGAAGAAAGGGTGAGGCCATGAGATTTGAACTTTGGGTCCTTTTGGATCAAAACATTCAAGCGGAAAGGATAGTTCCTCCTCTCTGTGCAAACGGACTCTGCCGGTCTCCCATCTATTGCAACTCTGTCTCTGCAAGTGGTCAGAAAAGAACACATTGTTAATTTGCAGCTGGTTTTCCTTTTTTGTGCCGAGTGCTCAAGCTGTTATATTGCACATGAGGTCAAAATGAGGTCCCTTACAGCTATTCATATGATGTATGTACAAATAAGTTTTTATGGCTAAATTCATATGTTGCACCGTTTAATCAGGTGCATTTTGTCTTCCGGAAATGACGGTAATCGTAGCACAAGTCAGTGTAACGCCATTGTCTCGCCTCTTTGCATGCAACCCGCAGAATAGCTTGCCGTTTGTTATGGATCACGAGTCTCTCACGACACATAGAGCTAATATGTACCTCCCTATTATTTGTAATACCAAACGTACTGGTAGGGAACATGCTTCAGATAACAAATTAGATGTCCAAAGTTTTACCTGCTCAAAGACCTGCTGCCCAAATCTCGGGAACGTCTCAGCCATCTGCCCACCACCTGCTCCACCCTGCTGGTCCTGCGGGACGGGGAGCGACTCCTGTCCTGCAGTTCCATTTACCTGAGAAGAGGTCAACTTCGCTAGCGTCACAATTACGATAACGTGTTACCGTTTCAATTAACGTTGAATGCATAAGATTGGTGTCGAGGTAATATTAGCATACAATATGCGGTCATAATAACCACACCTAAAATGGAAACACACATACACAGTAATTCATGCTGTATTCAGAACATGCTATACTCATGAAGAGCACTTTAAAATACTAAAATAAATGAATAAATAAATAAAATGACTGAAATGATGGATGACTAGATGGATAATCTAGGCTGTGGTGTATCCCACAGCTGCAGGAAGCAATCTCTAGCAGACGTGCTTTGCTGATGATGGGCATTAGCACCATCCATTAGAGGGAACAGGCGGATGAGGCGGGAAAGGAGAGGATGAGATGCCAGTTGACAAAGACGAAAGCCGAGAAGTAAGGAGGACAGAAAATGAAAAAAAAAAAAAACAATAACAGTTGAAGGAGGCCAAGGCTTTGGGATGGAAGTGCCAAGTGACACAGTGTTTTGCCTGTGACAGTCTTGTGTTTCCTTTTTATCCCAACTATGTTATTCTCTGACATTTGTTTGATCCTTCTTCACTCACTCTCTTCTCAGGTTACAGAGACACAAAATGTGTTTACCACGCTTGCTTGAGGTCCCATTATTTATTCATTCGTACAATCCCATAATGATCTTCCAAGCAATACATTTAGATAACCACCAGGGTTCTAAATTAACACTCGCCAATCCGCCAAACGCAGGTTAAAATTAATTTTGGCACATAGTGATTAAAACTCATGATATTGTCTGTTTAGGACAATTTTAGGACTATTTCTGTGCACTATTAATTTACATTGACCGTTTCTTAAATAAGTTGGTTGGTCCTGCGTTGTTAACTCTAGGAAGCGGGGCAGGCAGGACGAAGCTGCGCTTTCCTGGCAAAACAGAGACTTCTGTAATGGGTAACACGTGTTGTGATTCTCACTCCATTGTTTTAAGCTATGGCCATGTAAAAGTTGTCTTGTTTCAAACTGAGTCTGCAGATGACTTTTACAGGTGGTTTTATGTGGTGAAAAGGATGCTAAACTATGTTAAATGCGTCAAAGATTATGCCTCATCTATCTGCATATTGTCTCCCTTGCGACATCACAGGTGCATTATTACTTGTTCTTGTTAATTCAGTGTTCTCTGTTGCACATTTTGGCAAATATAGGAGTTATAACATATGGTCTTTTTAGTGCAAACTTTGCTCGAGAAAATTACCGTATTTTCCGGAGTATAAGGCACCCTTCAATTAATGGCCTATTCTAACTGTTTTCATACAGAGGGCACACCACATTATAACGTGCAGAGACGCTACAATAGGGGTGGAGCTACGCTAAAGGGAATACAATACAATACAGCTTTATTTATATTGAGCTTTCACAGCCGCTGCAGCTGTAACAAAGCATTTTACAGAACATTCAAAATACTACGTCCAAGAAAACAGAATATTGAAACATATAGAAGGTGCATCAGATTATAAGGTGCACCTATGCCTTTTGAACTGAATGCTTTTACGTGTGCCTTATAGTGTGAAAAATACGGTCCCTTTTTTTTTTTTTTTTGTCAATTAAAAATGTGAAACAATGACTGCAATTTTTTTTAGATTGTTTATATTTTTGTAGTGGTATTTATTTAATTAGAACAACACTGTTTACTTTCTTGAATATGTTTAACTTTACTTTTTAAGGTATATGTGGAAGGAAACCAGAATAACAGGACAAAACCCTTGCAGGCATGGGGAGAGCATGCAAACTCCACACAGGAAGCCCGGAGCCCGGATTCAAACAAAACGGATTTTAACCCCTGAATTGTGAGGTGGACGTGGTAACCAGTCAGTTACCGTGCGACCCTTTTTTGGGTTAAACCAATTATGATCCAACTTTGAGTTGTACCTCGTTTTAGTCGAACGCAATGTTGATTTAAGACAGGGGCAGTCTCTTGACAAATATATTTGGGAGGAAAACGCCAAATGACTTGTTAAAACCAGCAGAATTAAAATTGCATTTTGCGTTCTGAACGCATCAAAGTCACAGTACTGGCAAATGAGATTACAAAGTACTGTATGTCTACAGGCAAAGACAGAGACTTTGTGCGTCACCCACGCTTAACCAGATTAGAATGAGCTTCTCCTTAACCTTCGAGGTCTGGTTAGGGCAACGGACTAAGTTAAACGGTATCACAAACTGTCTGTGGTTCACTACACACTTCCCTTTCACTGTCTGCCCTACTCACTATTTATTGCACATTCTGCTAATCGTCTAATCTTGTCATTCGTCTTTTTATATCCACCTACAAATGGTTTCGGATTCACAGACCAGCACACACCTGCTCTCAGCCCTTTGTGTCAGGGCTCCATGTGGGAGCCACTTAAAGTCCCATCCTGCTATTTCTCCATCCATCATTCTGCTGTGGAGGACCAGTCTTCATTCCCTGATGACAAACACAAAGTCATGAATCCCATTGATGGGGAATAGAAAAACAAACACTCTGGAATTAAAAGGGAATAAAACAATCCAGCGCTCCCATGTTGCTCATTCTTTATGCGACCACCTATCCTAACCATTATTAAGATGACTTATGCCACATTCCAAATAAGTCAGCATTTTAGAATGACCTTTTTTTTTTTTAAATTTCTCAATATTCCATTCTTATTCGTACTGTGTCAATAAAACATATTAGGACTTCAGTATTTTGTTAATTATGCAAGCACCTTAGGTGGTCTGATTTTGAATTGGCTATCACTAGTTTAACAGGGTCAATCACAAGCATTCAAATTTCAATTACGGTAGAAAGCTCTCTCCCTATGTGATTACAGCACTTAGCACTGCATGCTGCTGCAAAAACGGGAACACTTCCCTCCAAACGTCCCTAATCAAATGTTTTATGTTTACATGGAGTGAGAGAGAGAGAAAAAAAAAGTGAGCAACTGCATGAGGGAGAGCGAGAGAGAGATGAATAGAGCAGCAGCAGGGTTGGAAGAAACTGCAACAAATGAAAGATACATAAAAGAGAAAGCAAATCAAATGGCACACAGCTTGGCACAGAGAAAAGTCAAAAGAGTGGGATGGTCTACCAATCAAAGAGTAAAGGAGATAAGCACGGCAAATAATCAGGAATTTGGGAAAAGAACCGGAGACAGCTAGCGAGGCAGGCGAGGGGGGGTGAGGGGGCACGATGGTCCTGCCAGGCTCTTTGTGCTGTTTGCTGAGTCCCACTTGCCCCAGCTCCAAACACCATCCATATTTAATGAGGACCTCGCAAAGCCCCGGGAGAGGTACCGTCAGGCCAACTGTCAAATACAGACTCTCGACTTTTCCTGACTATAACTCTCTCTTTAGTCAGTCCTTCTGTTGTCTTTCATTGCTTTCCTTTATGACACGTACAGTGCAAAATGTATTCACACAGTTGGCTTTTTTTAAAATCTCTGTAAAATGACAACCTCCGATTTAAATGATTTTTTTTTATCTAAATTGTTTATGATGGATGTGCACAAAATTATCTCCATATATTATAAATACATATTTAAAGAAAAAAATCAAAAAAATTGGCATGGCATATTTATTTCATAAATATGATTAGATATATCTATATATTATATATAAGGTTTTATAAAACCTCTAAAAAGCTCTGATGCAACCGAACACATTCAAAAGTCAAACACTGTAATTAGTGAAATGAAGTCCACTTGCATGTAATCTAAGTGTTGCATGACCTTTCAGGGTCAGGGTTCCCGGTCTTGTCTTGAAATTATTTTCCAGGACTTTTTAAAAAACAATAATGGATAATGTGAATTGTATTTTTCTTGGTAAGGTAGGAAAAAAAAGAAAGACTGAATATCATAGAAAGTTGTGCAAGTAACTGATCCACTGACCCTATCGATATGGATATGATATTGGTAAAGAATATAATTGAATTGGTTGTTGAACCATTTATACACATTTGTGATCTCTCATTTTTCTCAGAGGTGTTTCCTGGCAAAATGAAAATAGTCAGAGTAATTCCAATTTATAAAAATTGAGATAAACATGATTTTTCAAACGACAGGCCAATATCCGTGCTCCCGCAATTTTCAAAGACAACAGAGAAATTGTAGTTAGGTTAGACCAAATCTTAGCGAGACACAATATTTTAAGCAATAGTCAGTATGGATTTTGAACTAACCACTCCACATCAATGGCACATATGGAATTAACTGAAGAAATATCCACTACAATCGATAGGAAAAAATTACAACAGATAGGAAACAAGTATTTTTGTTGACCTCAAAAAGGCTTTTGAAAATATTGATCACACCACACTTAAAAAACTGAGCAAATATGGTATCAGAAGGGTTGCACTTAAATAGGTTTCAAGTTATTTAGAATATAGAAAGCAGTTTGTGTAGATATATATCATAAAATCTGATTTGCATCGTATCCATTGTGTGTAACCAGAGGTCTGTCCTTGGGCCAAAATTGTTTATTTTGTATATGAATCATTTGGTTGGTGTAGCCAGACTGCTCAAATGTATTCTGTTTGCAGATGATACTACCGTATTTTCCGCACGAAAAGGCGCACTGGATTATGAGGCGCACCTTCAATGAATGGGCTATTTTTTAATTTTTTTTCATATATTGGACGCACTGGTTTACAAGGCGCAATCTACAATGCATTCACTAGATGTAGCTACGCTCCTTCCGTTCGACTCGAGAGGCGTTCATGACCGCCTCCGAAAAACATAAATTAACATTACTTCAATGAAACTACGAAAATTGACAATAATCAATTAAAGCAGATAATCAAGCGTGGAAACCACAAAATAAATTATATAGCCTCCCTTGGCATTTCCTTAAGCGTAGCTCAAATAGAACGATCAGATGTCAGTAACATATTGGAGACTGGACTGTCTCAGAAGTGTTTGTTATTTATTCCTTTGTTGTGTATTCACAAACGAGGAAATCACAAAATAAATTCTGTAGGGGGGCTATAGAATGTATTTTGTGATTTCCTCCCTTGATTTTCTCTTTTGATGCATATTGTCAATTTTCGTAGTTTCATTGAAGGAATCGTTAATTTACGTTTTTCGGAGGCGGTCATGAACACCTCTCGAGTGAAACGGAAGAAGAGAAGGCACGGAGACGTACAAAGACGTACCCGTATTTGTTGAGACTGTGAAAACCATTAATAAAGCGTGCGTTTTCAAAAAACAACACCACAGCTCTCCTTTTTTCGGAGCTGCAACAAAAACGTATTCAATAAAGCAGCGACACAGTTCACTGAACCAACAGCAAGTTATAACATTGGAAGCATGTCTCCAGCAAGGAGCCATCTTGGGGTCGACATATTACCGTAATGACCATACACAAGGCGCACCGGATTTTAAGGTGCGCTGTGAGCTTTTAAGAAAATAGAAGACTTTTCGGTGCGCCTTATAGTGCGGAAAATACGGTACTTCATATTCTTGTGAGGAAGCTATAATACAGGTTCCGAATGTGGTTAAACAAAAGATTAAAAGAAGAATAATGTGGTTTGATGTACGTCAAATAAATTATCATTCAATCTTGAGAAAACAAGCTGCATGATATTGAGTACCAGAAGGAGAGACACTGGTGCTCCAATTTGTTGGTCTTGATATGAATAAAGTCAGAGAAACCAAATTTGGGGTGTTTGTCTGGATGACATTTTGAGTTGGAAATCATATATTCAGAACATAAAGGTAAAATGATCAAAAACAATGGCTCTCTCAAATGTCACAACACTAATTTAGGATCTCACTTGGTTGTTGACATCAAAACGATGGAATACAGCTGAATGGCAAAGGAGCTGCTGATGGATTGGAGAGAGGGCAAACCCGTGGCACTGCCACAGCCAGGTTGACTAGTCCAGGGGCATAACACTGGCTAAAAACTGCATGAAAAGTTCTGCTCTCTGTGCACAAACCCAGTATGTTAATAGAGCCGAATTCCGAATAAAGTTTTTCCTCATTCACGTTTTCTGTTTTTTCTGTCGGACAATGGGGCAAATATAAGGGAGTGAGTGAACTGGAAGGCTACCTGTTAGCCATTGTTATGTTGAAGCCAGTGTATGTTCGTTGCGGCTCTAATTTGTTATTTACATCTTAAAATAAGAACGCACATTTGAGTTTGCAAAAAGGCATGTGGAAGGCTCCCCAAAAATATGGAGGAAGGTGCTCTGGTCAGATGAGACTTAACAATGACATTTTCAGCCAGCATTTGATCACCCCAAGAACAGCATTATGTTGCGGGGATGCTTTTCGACAGCGGTCAGTGTGAAAATGGTCTGGGGTTGAAGGAAATGGAGCGATTTTCCCTTGTGGGATGGACAAAAATCTCATTGGCAAGATGTGGCAAGCTCATTTCGAAACTTATCTCAAACGCCCATGGCCATGACTGCAGAGAAAAGGTGGCTCTATAAATTACTGACTTTAGAGGGGTGAATAGATAGGCGCATGCCGATTTAGTTTTTTTTTTTTTTTTTTAAACACACGTATACACACACACACACACACACACACACACACACACACACACATATACAGTGATCCCTCGATTATCGCAGTTAATGGGGACCAGAACCCCCCGCGAAAGAGGAAAATCCGCGAAGTAGGTACCTATCCCCCGTACAGGTATATGTACATGTGTATGAGTATATATAAAATTTATAAGGCCAAATTTAATATTATCATGCATGTAAATGTAAATGTTTGTAGTAATTAACATTTACTATATACTAATATATATATATATATATATATATAGTGTTTTAAAACATTTTTTTCACAATACTTACAATACCATATTTATAATTTCATATACCAGTGGATGAAAAAAGAATATATGTGATCATTTTCCGTCTTTATAAACACAAACATGAAATATAGATGTAGTACTGTATATGTTGCTCTGTGTGACTCGCTGTTGTTTTGCTGACTTTCGCTGCCTCTTGCAGACCTTTTGCGACGTTTTCGCAATTTTATTCATTTATTTATTTATTTTTAATGAATATTTTTGAAAAAGTCGCGATATACCGAAACCGCAATCAGTGAATTGCAAAGTAGCGAGGGATCACTCTACATCCATCCATCCATTTTCAGATCCGCTTTATCCTAAGGGTCGCGGGGGGTGCTGGAGCCTATCCCAGCTGTCTTAGGGCAGTAGGCAGGGGACACCCTGAACTGGTTGCCAGCCAATGGCAGGGCACACAGAGACAAACAACCATCCGCACTCACACTCACACCCGCTGGGACAATTGAGAGTGTTCAATCAGCCTGCCATGCATGTTTTTGGAATGTGGGAGGACACCAGAGTACCCAGGTAAAACCCACGCAGGCACGGGGAGAACATGCAAACTCCACACAGGAAGGCTGGAGCCGGGATCGAACCCATGATCTCTGCACTGTGAGGTCGACGTGCTAACCAAAAAAAAAGCGTGCGTGCGCGTGTGTGTGTGTGTGTGTGTGTGTGTAGTGTGTACATGCATGCAAATTCATCAAATAAATTTGAATGAGAGAAATCGTTAAAATCATAGGTTCCAATGATGCCAAATGAGTCAAAAGCCAAGAGCATAAATACTTTTGCAAGCCACTGTAAGTTTCAACATAATTACGTCAACTGCCACTTTTTGCAGTTTGCTGATGAGATTTTAGCTTTTCTCAGTCTAACTATTAATTGGTTTCAATATGCCACTCTCCCATCTCCACACAAAAGCATCAGAAAAAACATTTCAACAGACAACATTTTCGGGAGTTACTTGAGTCCAATCTTATGTCCCGAAAGAAAGAACGAAAGAGAGCTGAAAAAAACCCGGAAATACTGTGCAGTTGTAAATGACCACCATGCATCCCAGTGTGCATTGTCACATTGTTTACAATTCTGTATGATTGAATGTAGATGTGATATACTGTAATACTAATATAAAATACTGCTTGACCTGAACGCTGTACACAACAAATGTATTCTCATCCATGCAACAAGCACATCCCATGATGTTTTTTTTTTTTTTTTTTTTTTTTTGCGAATGTAGGTTTTATGAGTTTGAGTGTGTTTGTGTTTCAATGTGGGTGTGTCTTAGTCAAGGGCTGCATGCATTAATAATGCATTCGGATAATGCGGACGCTTCACTTTGCCAACAATTTACAGGCATGTCAGCGCACAGACTAGGAAAGTAGAAAGAGGGAGACATAATATGTGATATTCCTAAGAATATAGCGAGTGACACAAAAAACAAACAAATTCTTCTTCATTATACAAAATGTGTTGCCTTTCTTTAAAACTTTCAGGGCGACTTGCTCAATAGCAATTTCGAGTACAGTCGCTTTACTGGGTCTTTAATTAAAGAAGTGTTCACTATCCAGAGAGACTATGAGACACAACTAGTGTTTAAAGTGTATGTATGGGTCGTTGCTGTTTCACATACTGGAAGAACATATGTAGCGTAACAGTGCTATTCGCACACATGGGGAGATGCTAGTTGAGGTCTCTCAGGCATTGGCCCCTTGTACTGTAGATAAGTTGTGTTCTCTGTTTAAAATTAAGAAAGAAAACCCACAATGCTGACCGAAATATGACAAGAGTAATTTTTGTTGTCCAACAGAATTAGAATAATTTCATTCTAATATATATCTTAAAAACTAAATAATTATGAAACTTGCCTGGACAAAAATAGTAAGACTTTTAACTTAATATTTGCATTGTGCGCACCACAGAGGAGGTAGACGGAGGAGTCTTGATTATCTTCTTGGGCCGCCGCGCTGCAGGGGTTCACTGCACAGCAAAGATTAGCATTCAGAGACGTGCGGAGAAACATTATGAATTAATGTGAAATATCAATTATGATGCCTCTGTATCGGTACGTGCATTATAAAGAGGCCCACAATGATATATTGCCCTACGGATTTTTTTTTTAAGCACACCCCTACAAAACACACAGCTCAAAAGGTGCCTGAGAATATCCTCATGCATCCAGGTCATTTCATTTTCAAGGAATAGAATCGTTGCATTGTTGCAAGAACTAATGAAGCCTGCAAGGATGAGAGGCGAAACGTCTTCGAAGGGAATCAGCGCAAGATTCGCTTTAAAATAGAGTTTCCATCACTTATACATCTGTTGTCAACTCATGTTCGAGTGAGTCAGCACGTAATTTAGAGCTCGCTTTTTGGGATCTCAGTAAAAAATCTCAATCTTTGTCAGCGACAAGGCGAAAGTAACGGAACTATTCAATCACATTTTGCAATTTGTGGGAACAGTTTTCATTCGTGATATGATTGCGACAGTCCTGCGTTGCGGATGCGCTCGCCTTGAAAAGGCTACAGTTGCTAGTCAGCCTGGTTCTGTCAAGCCCTCCAAGGCTTTTTCTTGACTATCGTGTCATGTTGTTTGTCATTCAGTTGAATCAGGGGTGTCAAACTCGTTTTTGTCCGGGGCCACATTTTAGTTACTGTTTCCCTTGGAGGGCCGTTATGACTGGAACCATATAAAGAAGTCAAGAATAATGGTTTATCAAAGTATTGTTCAAGTTACCCTAATGAGGGGCTTACAATATCTCTCTTATTTATTACATATGAGAATTTTTACATTTTGGTAGAGATCTTTGCAAGCATCATGGACGTTGACGTGTTTGATTTGCTTTCGCGGGCCACATAAAATGATGTGGCGGACCAGATCCGGGCCGCGGGCCTTGAGTTTGACACCTCGAGTTAAATAATAGACAGTGGTTGGTGGCTCAAAACATTGTTTCCTAAACACGTCTTTGTTTCCACGAGATGTGATCATCGACAGGTATGCAACATATGGTCGCCACCTCTGATTTGTTGGTGATTGTCCAATTTTGTTGAGTTCGATCGTATCACTTGGTATACAGCAGGCTGCAGCCATGCACAACTGGAAGTTAGTGTAAAAAAAAATAAAATAAAACAACAAAAGTACATTTTTAATAAAGTGTTGATATTCAGCCAAATAAGTCAGATCATACAGTATACTAGGTGACATACAATAAGAGATGGAGTATGCTCTTGACAGACAATCATAAGACATTATAAATAATGGTAACCACTGCAATGGGCATTTTCCAAGGATCAACTGAACATGCACATTTTGGGACTTTGGGAAGAAAGCACAGTAGGCCTATATTTATGGAGAAAGAACAACAGAAAAGTCAGAACTGAGCAAACCTGCATCCCTATCAGTACCTTCTTGTGGCACCACGTTCTATGTGTTGTGTGACACATACAGGAAATAATTCATATTTACACCAGCAACAGCATGCCAAACTAGACCCATTGACATCACATTTTGCACTCGCCTGACCTCATTTTGACAATTAGTAACAATGCTCGTTTTCTTACTGTATTGTATCATTATGCATTTGTTCGAAAAATATAGATGAATCTCCATGAAAACAGTGACAGGCACACCCAGAGCCTTCATTGGGTATTAAACTTGATAAATGCAGTTGCATCAAAAATGTATCCGAGCCTAAAAATAACATCATAAATTAATAAAGACTGGGAAGGCCTTCAGAACTTGGCAGCTCTCATTTCATCTCGTGTACAAGTGTCACCGCTTATTTGGATTCCAAATCTGGTCATGACAAATCGACAACATTGAAACACATGCTCACGTCTTGCAGCGTAAATATGTACACACATGGTTTGAGCACATGCAATTGCAATAATAAAGGTTGCTTTGTTCAGGGAGGAATGATGCAGCAAAATATTCCGAGCAACATGGTTCTATGAAATGCATGGAAGTGTCTGCGCGCTCAAGGTACCGTTGGTCAATGAATCACGCTATTGATTTTTTACTCGCTGTGATTTATTTGTGTAGTCATCAATTCCTCTGAATTCACTGAATGAAGAAGTAGCTTACTTTCAGAGAATGTACTGTGTTGTTTTTTTCCTAAAGCTTTCTCCTGTCAGTAGTGAGACATACAGTACGAAGGCTTAGGTTCAGATTTCTTATAACCATCCAGTTTTTTCAGCACCACTCATCTATCTGTCCGACTGCCTGTGAGATGAGAAATCCCCAAATAAATCTGCCATCCTCCCAATGTCTTTGGCATGGCTTCATCACATCAATCAGTGGATCTAAACATGTTAAATTGAGCAGTGCGCAGTCACAGCCCGTTCTTGCCTGCATTATTCCTGAGTAGCAGTGTACTTAATCACTATATGAAACTGTAATGTGACTGTATTTCTTGATTGTGATAGGTCTGAAGGAGATAAGCTCTCCATTGTGTAACTAGTAAGAGACACTTTGTTCACAAATTAAGAGTATCCACACACTGCTGGAAAGCAGAGTTTATTGACACCTTTAATGGATAGTCAGTGAGTTAGTTGGCTACTGTGCTGGTGGAGCCTCAAAGGGATATGCTCCTCTTGCCTTGGCACTGAACTTTAACTTTTAGGTAAAAACATCCTAAAATAAATGTACAGTATTACTCTTTTATTTGTACTTTACCTTTTTGTTCAACATTATCAGCAATTACCAGCCCCGTTTAACGCGTGCACTATCCTTCGAGGCGACACAGGATTTCGAAACAAACACACTGTTATTTTTATTTTACTGTTTTTGAACACAAGCTATTGCAGTTTCCGACTGTCTAGTTGTTATTCAGTCTTGTTAATGAGAGTTAAAGACCTTACCGTGAGGGTTTGTGTTTCTAATCCCCTCCAGTAAGCGCGGGGGGTGGAGATGGTGCGGCGTGGTTCACACTATCCCGAACGCGAAATAATAACGACCACAAAATAAAGACAAGTAGATTTCAAAATGAAAAACTATCATTCTACAGTCGCCGAAGGCAATCCTCCATGTTAACGCAAAGGACGCACGTTACCAACAGCGGGACAGCGCGCGACGCTGAAAGGTGAGGCGCGTGCACGCCGCACCGTAATACTTTCTCTCTCTCTCTCTCTCTCTCTCTCTCTCTCTCTCTCTCTCTCTCTCTCTCTCTCTCTCTCTTCAACACCCCAGCACTATGAAGACCGCTACCAGAATCAAAACCTTGTTTGTTTGTCTGTTTAAAAATAACTAACAACTCAATTGCCTGAAAGGGGGGGGGGGGGCATAATATATTTGGATAGCCATTCTTTAATATGTTCAAACATGTCAACATAAGTGCTTCCAAATTCTGTGGTGTGCTGTGACTGCATTAAAAAGCATATTTGGTTAGCCATTCTTTAATATGTTAAAACATGTCAACATAGGTGCTTCCAAATTCTGTGGTGTGCTGTGACTGCATTCGATTTTGTGTGATGACGCATATATTATTTTTGTCCACTTGAGGTCGCCTTCCTCACATAAAAAGCGGTCCTTTTTTATTTTTGCTGGTTAACACAGTTTATCCCCACGAGGCTCCCGGCGCGTTTTAGCCCCGCGGTAGGCGGGGTACACCCTGATCTGGTTGCCAGCCAATCGCAGGGTACACATAGAAAAACAACCATTCACACGCACAATCACACTAGGGACAATTTTTAACCTGCCGTGCATATTTTTGGAACGTGGAAGGAAACCAGAGTACCTGGAAAAAAAGCAACGTAGGCACGGGGAGAACAATGCAAATTCCACACAGGAACGCCGGAGCCGGAAATTGAACCATGCAACTCTGCACTGTGAGGCGGACGTGCTAACCAGTCGATCACCGTGCCGCCCCAGGAAACTCGATAAACATATTGACCAACATGACAGCTGAGTTTAGGTTGTTATCATGCCATAACGAATCATTCTGCTGATAGGAAGAATTACAACATGCAGACATACAGGATGTCAATTCTTTCATTCGCTGCACGAAGAACGAATTCACTCACATATCAGAGATTTCAGAATTGATGGGACAGCTCCATGAATAGTTTGGGTGTGAATAGCTACCTAGCTCAGGATGTAAGCATTTGTCATCATTTCTCCAACCCGTCACAATTTCCAATTCTTCTCATCACTTTTTACATGAAACACACACTGTATTCTGTTGTTTAACATTTTCTTTATCTTACTCTGGGAAAACATACCAATATAGATAATGCTGTAATAAAAGAACACATAATTTAGCAACATTTTATCATACAGTAAACGTGTATTGTAATGTACTTTATGGACGTGTTTGTAGTTGTGATGACCTGAGCAGCCACAAGATGTCAGTGTTGCACAAAACATTGTCATCATTCTGTTTTGCCTGAACACGTTCATGTCGAAGTTTCCCATTTGCTGGGGCATAAATGTGTCTCGTGCAGCTTTATATTAGGACGTCAACCCCAATTTCCTCCCACAATAACGTTATCACACAGACCAACAGGACAACTGAGTCTAGGTTGGTATGCCATAACGAATCATTCTGCTGATAGGAAGAATTATAACATGCAGACATACAGAATGTCAATTCTTTCATTCGCTGCACGAAGAATGAATTCACAGACATATCAGAGATTTCAGAGTTGATGGGACAGTTCCATGAATAGTTTGGGTGTGAATAGCTACCTAGCTCAGGATGTAAGCATTTGTCATCATTTCTCCAACCCGTCACAATTTCCAATTCTTCTCATCACTTTTTACATGAAACACACACTGTATTCTGTTGTTTAACATTTTCTTTATCTTACTCTGGGAAAACATACCAATATAGATAATGCTGTAATAAAGAACCCATAATTTAGCAACATTTTATCATACAGTAAACGTGTATTGTAATGTACTTTATTGGACGTGTTTGTAGTTGTGATGACCTGAGCAGCCACAAGATGTCAGTGTTGCACAAAACATTGTCATCATTCTGTTTTGCCTGAACACGTTCATGTCGAAGTTTCCCATCTGCTGGGGCATAAATGTGTCTCGTGCAGCTTTATATTAGGACGTCAACCCCAATTTCCTCCCACAATAACGTTATCACACATCCACTTCTAGTCAGGCCCATTTGGCCAACATGCCATTCAGGTCTAATTTAAGTCAGCTTTGGTCATGGAAACCTTCCCGTCGACGTGGTGGTGTCTCTCTCTCTCTCTCTCTCTCTCTCTCTCTCTCTCTCTCTCTCTCTCTCTCTCTCTCTCTCCTTAACTTGGTCAACAGCTGGTAGACAGAATTTAGAATTATTTTTAATTTTATTTTTATTTCTTGAAGGTTTTTTTTCTTTACTTGGTGTCTGTTTTGTGCACACAAAGTTTGTCTCTGTTTTTCATCTGAGAAGTGAGAGAAGTAGAATCATGCCTGCTAATTTGGGCTGGGTATTGACAACAACTTCACTGGACAAAGCACATCACAATACAGCGGTCACGACACGATATGTTTCGCGATAGATACAAGTGTATCCCAAGATATGGTCTTCAAGGTGATACGTATTATGATAATTTACATTATTTTACATACGTTTTTATGAAAACAGTCAGATGTATACCCATATGGACCATTGATTTTGCTGGAAGGCAAAATATTTTCTTTTTCTACTGTTATTAGCGCCTCCGGTCCACAGGCAAAGCCATGCCTGGTAAAAATGCATGCATCATGCACAGCAAGGATTAGCTTTCAGTGATGTGCCGGACCACTTTATAAATGAATGTGCTGTAACGATACTGATTCCTCTGTATTAATTATGTGTATTATAAAGAGGCCCGCAACGATATATTCCTTTATGGATTTTTTTTTTTTTTAAATTAAGCACACCCATATTGTTACTAGAGGAATCATTCTGCTGTGCAAAGATACGAGTAGTAATCACATTGTATCCTATGGTGGAAATAACCACAATTGTTCCAAACTGATCAGAACAAGAACTTTAAATCATATAAACACATGCCAGGATTGTAAGATTACACCAGTCCTTCTCAAACTGTGGGGCGGACACCTTGGGAGGTGGAGGGTAGGGGAGGTGTGATGCCGGTGGGACGCATTTGACCCCAGGGTTTGTGTTTTTGATATACTGGAATAAGGTGTAATTTCACATCCACTGCAGTAGGTGGCAGTGGCACTCACATTGTCAGTGTGTACGCAGGGAACATTATCTCTCAGGTGTCGGGGTTTCTCTGCACCGAGCATGTGTACACAGAACACTGAGCAGGAAATATGAAGTACAGTATAGTAAAACAATCCTTAAGAGACCCCATGGAAAATAATATTTAAGAATGAAAACAAAGGCATAGAGAGACTTTAATGAAGTTATTTTTTGTTGTAAATGAAACGATTTTCTTTCTTTTTTAGTCTTTAATGTGATTAAGGATACGTTTATGTAGATGTGTACTCAACAATTTCATGGACAAATTATACACTTGATTGTCGCGGCGGAGAGATGGAGGGGCGTAGGCTAACGGAAATCTGTTGAGGAGCACTGAATACACAAACAGCAGTACAGTGTCATAGTGGTTAGCATGGACTGGGGTTAAAATTTTTCCTCCCACATTGCAATAACATGCATGTTCTTGGGTCATTCACTAACACATTATAAAGCGTACATAGGAATGATTGTGAATCATTGTTGACTGCTCTGCGATTGGCTGGTGGCAAGTCCAGGGTGCCCAAAATCAGCTATGATGGGTTTCCACTCACGTGACCCCAATGAAACAAGCGGCTTCGAAAATGAATGGATGCCAAATTATCCAAAGGCAGTCACTACTCAAAATACTTCAACATACTGACGTTGACCATTTCGAAAAGTACAATATTTTCTTTGAAATTGAATTGCTCTAATGCATTGCTTCACCATTGATCTGCATTTCACTAGCATGGAATGGGATTAAAATTTTTCCTCCCACATTGCAAGAACATGCATGTTCTTGGTTCATTCACTAACACATTATAAAGAGTACATAGGAATGATTGTGAATCATTGTTGACTGCTCTGCGATTGGCTGGTGGCAAGTCCAGGGTGCCCAAAATCAGCTATGATGGGTTTCCACTCACGTGACCCCAATGAAACAAGCGGCTTCGAAAATGAATGGATGCCAAATTATCCAAAGGCAGTCACTACTTAAAATACTTCAACATACTGACGTTGACCATTTCGAAAAGTACAATATTTTCTTTGAAATTGAATTGCTCTAATGCATTGCTTCACCATTGATCTGCATTTCACACTATTGAGCTAATGACTAATGATAGTGGTTTACTCAGTTCTGTGAATATCTAGATTGAAAAAAATCTCTTCCATGCTGTTGCTCTTTTTATATAATGTATTGTCATGTGGCACTTTAATAGCTGGACCCATTTGAAATTTTGTTGGCTCTTTTTGGGGGCAGCATTTGAATTATGTTTCGAACTCCAAACAACCCCTCTCCCGCCTTGTTTTGGCCTGCTCGCTGAGCTTCTTCTCAAGATAAAAACCTCTTGATTTTCAAAGCCAACCGATCGACACTGAGAAGGTACATTTTTTTTCTTTCAATGCCGTCCTAAGGAGGGGAGATGTTTTTTGTTTCATGGCTGACATGAAAGGAGAACAGAGGATGCTCTGTCATTAGCCTTATTAGCTTCATTAGTGCAGTATGGACGAACTTCAAATGACTGGCTTCCAGTTATTTACGTTACCATAGAAGCAACACGAGTAGTTTTTCATGTTCTGTGTTGGAGACTGTGAATGAAAGTGCTTGAAATTGAAGACGGCCAATCCATTTCCGTTCTCACCACTAGATGGTAGAACCACTCAGGAAAGCGTCAGAGGAAATGAAAGCAAAATATATCTTGGTTTCAGATGGGATATGTGTCATAATTTTTTCAAACAACATATCCAAAAGCTATGAGCTATAAACTGTATGTTCAAACATAAAAAGAATTGATATAGTCACTAAACTACTGGACTTCAGTAGAAAAAAAAAAACCCATCACACGTTTTGAGTGAAATAATCCAGCAGTCTCGTACATTAAACACTCGTCATACAATGTGTAGAGCTAAAGGATTTTAAGAGGCACAAGTAAATAAGAAGTCCTGGGTATCATATGATACTGCATCCAGGTGTTAGGAAATGCCAATTAACATTCCCCAAAATGCAAACAAAAGATTGATAATATCTGTCCTGTGACTGGCGGGTGGTCAGCATCACGGATAACACACCTTGTGCGGAGATCTTGGATGACCAAGTACTACTGTAGTCCCATTGATGAAACTGGAGTGTCAGAAAGAGCATACAAGCAGGAAACCTTAGGTACAATTAACACTCTGAAATCTGGATGGCAGAGTGAATATTAAAACAATATGACAATTACACTTTTTTTTTAGAGGAAGAAGAATAAAGAGCAAATATTTTCGTCACTCACTTTGCTGTCACAGAACATCACCAAACATTTTTATAAAGCACGATATCGTGTACGAAAGCAGCAGTACTATGTAAATATACACACGTGAGTTTTCCAATAATCTTGACAATGCAAACGAAATCATTTCGTCTTTACCAATAAGATGTAAATAATTTAACTAGCATCTATTTTAAATTATATCGCGATTGATTTGAAATCCGATTTTACTCTGGAATCACTGGGTCCCTGACGTCGAGAATAAAAGGACAGGCAAAATTGTGGATGAAATCTGGATGGCAGAGTGAATATTAAAACAATACAAATTTGACATGGTTCCCTTGTATCTTGACCAGGGATCTCCAAACACTGTGCAGTAGATGATGGGTAAACGCAGCAGGTCTGGTTGGGTTTGAACTTGTCTTTTATTCATTCCATCACCTCCCGTACCCACACCTCCACCATGGCCCGGTTTCTCCTGGCAAGCCTTAATCTCACTTCCTAATCGGCTGCAGACATGAGGCTTTGCAATTCCCCACACTGAGTTGCATGGGATATGGCCAAGTTTCAGAGGAAATGCAGGACTACTTGCATTTGACAATGGGCTAGAGATAAATAAGGTATGGAGAGCTCAGCGGGCTTTTAGATCATTGCACAGATCTCCCGGCTTGACCTTGAAACCATTCATACTGTACTTCTGCGAGGAGATTCTGCTCAGACTGCATTCACACATTTGCCATCCAAATTCATCTGAGTCCAGCATCAAATAAATATTTTGAGCCTGTGAAGCCCTTTTATACTCTATACTCTAAGTCAGGTAATTTACCTTTCTAAATTTACAGTAAGTGATAATAAGAATACACAAACTGCTGTTCTCAAAACCTGACACTCCATTTCACTGAGGGTCATGGAGGAGAGGGAGCAGCTGAAGTTGGAACTCGGCCCCGGAATAGTTTGCTTGCAGCTCCCAAATCAGGCCATGGTGTCAAGCTGGCGTCTCCCAAGAGAAACTGGCTGGATACACCAACCACATTAAAAGCAAACGGAAATTTGAAAATGCCGGTCACGTTGTTTGTGTCAAATTTCTGGCAGCACTGAATCAATGGTTCTGCACATCTTGGTCATTCTCATTCATGTCAGTGACGGATCACAGCAGAGAACCTAAAAATGATCAAATAACCTTTGATAGTTTGAGCAGAATATCAGGGATCAAACTAAGCTTCATGTTATGCATAGATGAAAACTTGGTGTCACTCTGAGGTTTAATTTGAACGAGAGTATATTTGAAACGTTCTCTCTCTCCCCCATAAATTTTAGCATGGTGGTTCAAATACAGAACTTGTGGGTCCCAGTCCTTGACAATCTGGTATGTTCTTCTGTTTCTCTCATTCTTTTTTTTCTTTAGTTTAAAAAAATATATGTATATTCACAAAGCATGAAATGATATATGGCGGCTCCTTTGACAAAAAGAACTAGTGATGTTTGACACTAATCAAAAACTACCTACTGCATGGTACTGTTGAACTTAACTTTTTACTATCGTTTAGAGCAGTGGTTCTTAACCTTCTTAGAGGTACCAAACCCAACCAGTTAATATGCACACT
>NW_017805882.1:5126907-5127174 GCF_001891065.2 Hippocampus comes
GCCGCACTAAAAGTCGCACGGGATTATGAGGCACACCTTCAATGAATGGCCTATTTTGTAATTTTTTTCATATATTGGATGCACTGGTTTATAAGGTGCAATCTACAATGCATCCACTAGATAAAGCTACGCTCCTTCTGTTCGACTCGAGAGGCGTTCATGTCCACCTCCGAAAAACGTAAATTAAAGATTCCTTCATTGAAACTACGAAAATTGAAAATAATGCATCAAAACAGAAAATCAAGCGAGGAAATCACAAAATAAATT
>NW_017805882.1:5127270-5143841 GCF_001891065.2 Hippocampus comes
GATCAGATGTCAGTAAATTGTAGGAGACCAGACTGTCTCAGAAGTGTTTGTTATTTATTCCTTTGTTGTGTACTGTATTCACAAATGAGGAAATCACCAAATAAATTCTGTAGGGGGGCTTTAGAATGTATTTTGTGATTTCCTCCCTTGATTTTCTGTTTTGATGCATTGTTTTCAATCTTCGTAGTTCCATTGAAGAAATCGTTCATTTACGTTTTTCGGAGGCGGTCATGAACGCCTCTCGAGTCGAACGGAAGAGAAGGCACGGAGACGGACAAAGACGTACCTGTATTTGTTGAGACTGTGAAAACCATTAATAAAGTGTGTGTTTTAAAAAACAACACCACAGCTCTCTTTTTTTCGGAGCTGCAACAAAAAGTTATTTAATTAATAAAGCAGCGACACAGTTCACTGAACCAACAGCAAGTTATAACATTGTAAGCATTTCTCCAGCAAAGAGCCATCTTGGAAGTCGATGTATTACCGTAATGACCGTACACAAGGCGCACCGGATTTTAAGGCGCGCTGGGAGCTTTTAAGAAAATGGAAGACTTTTCGGTGCGCCTTAGAGTGCGGAAAATACGGTATATTACAAATTCAAGATATTAAAAAAAAAAAACGCATTCATTAAAAACACAAAAAAGTATACGGTATATTACAAATTAAAGATATTTAAAAAAAAACGCATTCATTAAAAACACAAAAAAGTAAATAAAATTTCAAGGGGCAAGTAGAATTTATTTATTTATTTTTTTATGTACGACGTACTATAACGGCAGTCACACGTCGACTATGAAGCGAATTAAATTTCCCACAGCACTGATTGGATAAGCAATATCTGATCATCTGCAGCCAGTGATGGCCAAGTGGGTGTTTTATCACTAATTAACATGTTGAGTCGCGTGTGTCTGATCACCTGCAGCCAGTGATGGCCAAGTGGGTGTTTATCACTAATTAACATGTTGAGTCGCGTGTGTCTTACCCTCCATGGCAGAGGCTCCATTGTACCCCTGAGACCGACTCACCGAACCCCTGGGGTTCGTCCAAACCAAGGTTAAGAACCACTGGTTGAGGGAATGAAATGGCTGAAACCACATCCAGTGCTGCCGAAAACAAAATTTTGAGATGCATTGCACCGTGTTCACTGAGTAATGAAAGTGCAGTTGGATCATGGAGCAAAAAAGATCTCTCTGACTGGTGGCGTGAATATCCCAGAAAACTTCAGAAAACAAGTGTCAAGTGGAATCTTAGGGCAGACATAGACAAACAACCATTCACACTGACGGTCACACCTTTGGACAATTTAGAGGGTTTCATTAAACTACCATGCGTGCTTTGGAAATTTGGGAGGAAACCGCAGTGCACGGAGAAATCCCACGCCGGCACGGGGAGAATATGCAAACTCCACACAAGAATCGAACCCTGGACCTCTGTACTGTGAGGTGGACGTGCTGAGTGGACCACCATGTATGTGAACCGTAAAAAAAATGAACCTTCATTGTCTTTGTTGACAAATATCTTCTCATTTTGAATTTCATGCCTCCAACATGTTTCAAACAAGCTGGAGAAGGGGCAATAAAATTCTGGGAAATTTGGGGAATGTTCAAAAACATCTGGTTAGAAAATTCCACAGGTTAATTGGAAACAGGTGAGTATGGGGCAACTGCGTGAGCAAACAATCCAACTGTTTAAACTCCATGTCTTGTGAATATACAATGGAAAGTAATTTCGGGATTTCATCATATACGGTGCATATCATCAAAAGATTTCGAGAATCTAAAGAAATCTCGGAACCTGAGCAGCAAGGTCAAAAACCAGAAAATGCCTGTCACCTTCAATCCCGAAGGCAAGCTCTACATTGAAAAAGCAGCATCATGGTGGAGAGGATATTGCCACATAGGCACAGGAATACTTCAGAAAACCATTTTCACTTAACACTTGTCGCTGCACCTACACTTGCAAGTTTAAACCTCTACCGTGCAGAGGAAAAGCCATATATCAACAACACCAAGAAACATCAACCGGGTTCTCTGGGCCCAAGCCCATCAGAGATGGACTGTCACAAAGTGGATTAGACTGCTGTGGTTTGACGAGTCCACATTTCAGCATGTCGGACAGGGCAAAGAGGAAAAGGAGCATCCGGATTGTTATCAGAGCAAAGTTGGTGGTGTCATTCATATATATATATATATATATTTACACAGTCATACCTCGGGGTTTTCGACCATAATCCGTTCAAGAGGGCTGTTCGAAAACCGAAACCCCACTCTTTTAAAAAAATATATCTTTATTGAACACTTCTGTTCACCATGGAACGCTAAACGAGGAAGCGTCACTTCCTCTTCTACCCGAGGAAGCCTCACTTCCTCGTGTAAGGAAGGCGAGAGGAGTCAAATGACGCATTCAAGTGCGCTCAGTTTGTTTGAGAACCGAAATTCGGTCGTCATCCGAGGCATAAAAAGCTCGAAATTTTTGGTCGAAAACCGATTTGGTCGAGAACAGAGACGTTCGAAAACCGAGGTTTGACTGTCTTACTTGTTCTTCACAGTATTTACAGCGCTCTTGCTGCCGTGCTGCTCTGACACAAGCTACACACCCATGCTAACCAAATTAGGTTGTTGTGTATCAAGCCCACCTGTATCGTATGATTCTGTAGCTGCACTGTGAATTAGAGTAACCACCTGCTGTTTTCTTCCCGAGCAGATGGGGTGTATATTTACTCAAGTGAACGATGCATCCGGTGTCCAATTGAACATAGAGGTCAATAAGGAATATATACAATTGTAATAACCAGTCTTTTAAGAGCCAACTAACAATGTGTTTGAAGTGGAAGAAAATGGTTTTTGGGGGTTGTGCTTCTGATTTTGGCAGAAGGTTGGCACAAGTATAGTACGATATGCTCATGGTCTTTCTGAACTGTTTCACAATTCATCATCAGTGTCTCTTGTAAAGTAGACGAGGTGTTCTTTTGTCTGCCAGAAAAGCCAGATGGCCAGTCTGAGTCTGGCTACAGCTCTGTATTTGTTCTTCTCAATCTATGTTACTTTTGATTCACTGACACTGACCTACCTCCATACCAATGAGCAGTCTGGAATATGTTTCTTGACACAAATCAGACAAAAGACAATGTATGGCCAAATTTGATGATCAGGGTGGCAGTTTGTCTTTTGGTAGAGCAGCAAAAAGTCATCTTTAATGTTGTGAAGCCCCTTCCATCCATCCATTACACGAACCACGTATCCTCACGAGGGCATGATTTGTTTCATGAAATTCAACACAAGAGTACAAGTTGACATCAAAGTTTCCTCCTCTGTTTCTTATTAACACAATGATTTGTTGGGTTTGGTATACATCATTTCCTTCAATGGATGAATGCAACTCTTCCATCTATTCTGGATGAACTGTGCTGAACATTGTTGCTTTAAACTATGGTCGCAGCGAAAGCGAATGGCTTTTGGGGAAAAAAAAAGCAGTCTTTTAATCTTGAATAAATTTGTTGTTTATTTGAAATGGTATTTTTGTCTGATTTGACAAAAGAACTGCTACCATTGAACCACAGCTGCCAAATCAACTGCCAAATGCAAAAACCTAATCAACTTATTACCAATACATTTACCTAAACTCTAATAATGCGGGGAGACTTTTTGGCCTCGTATGTAATTGCACATTATCGATGTTGGCCTATTCAAGACAAGTTAAGCTCGTGCAGCCATTAATCACAGAGCAGTCTCAAAGGGCTTCAGATACCGACGTTAGACAAATATTATTGACATTGCTTGATCTACAGTCGAACCTCATGACAGCATACCTCGAGGGACATAACTAATCAGTACATTATAACGGTAGTTCGTTGTAACCATTTACAATAAAATGGTCGCCAACTGCAATGTAGAATACAGTATGAACATTTATAGAGGTAAAAATATGTATATGTAATACAGTATAAACATCTCAATTACAAATGCGTGTTTACAGTATGAAGAAAAAAAAATATTTTATTAGACATGAAACAAACAACTGTCACGTTCCGACTTCATCTCTGAAAACATTCTGTCAGCAAAAGTGTCTTCTCCAGTTCAGGATGTCGTTTATGATCATTTTTAATTCTGTTGGCCTCGAACTCTGTCATGATTATGTTGCCATTACGGATGATTGTCGAAATCGTCGACAATTCACAGTCTCGACTGAGCGTTGTCTGGGAGACTTTCTTTAGAAAGTGAGAGACAATTTCAGCTTTCACAGACAGCAAGATTTGCTTACGTTTAGCAGACGTGCTTTGAGACCATGAGCGCCATGGCTCCGGAATTACAACAATGTACAAGTCGAGCAGTAGCGTTGCTTAGCAACGGAGTGGAATCCCACGCTGTACATTTTGTTCATAAGCAAGATCGTGGCGGCAATAAGTTCCAGCTGTTCGTTGTAACGAAGGCCTTTTCATTATTTCGTGGGAAAAATCTGGTCGTTATAATGGAGCTTATGTGTTTGTTGAAAGCAAAATCGGCAAATGGAAAATGAATTATGTGAAATGTGAATGTTATATGGGTGGAAACGTAAACCAGGGTATGCTGAAAAGAGGCATTCAACTTTAATATTGTAGGGAAGGAACCTGTGAGCATCAGATTACAAAACAAAGTGCATCAAAAGGTAACTTTCATTTTATACTTCGATTCGAATGAACTGTCTGCAGATTACAGATATGAACACAAACACCATGCTTGTGATTTTGCAAGAGTCTTACAAAGTGCCACTGTTGGACCCTTACATTGTTTCACTTTAAAGAGGAAATAGCAGTAGCAAGTCGGGTACTTGAGGGAGAGGACCTCCCTGTGGTCCCATTCAGGCCTGAGAGAGGCCCGAGACAGGTGGTTCACTCCTTTAATGTTGCTCGACTTTTAATCTGTGTGTGTGGCTCAGTCCAGCTCTATAAGAAGGCATACTGTACACCGAATAAGAACTTGGTTTACTGGAAAACCTCTGACAGAATTTTTCCTGCTGCTGGCTGTTTCATGTAGTTGCACCCTGCTCGCGCTTGCGGTCATAGCTCTTAATGCCTCGTATGGCTACGTAATCCTTCTGTGACACATGTATTACTCTTTCCGTGCTTGACACGTTATGTGCAAACACTGAGAAACCCTTTGCCACCTGTCCCCAACAACTGCCACATAACTTTCTTTATCCCTCTTTGTGCTCAGGTCCGCCTTCAGCCCATATCCCACAGAGCGGTGAACAATTGTTTTCTTCTCTTTGTTATTCATTTAATGTTTTATTGTTTATTGTTGCATATATGATATTCGCAGCACTTTGAATACAGCGGTGGCTGTTTTAAAGTACTCTCTAAATACAATTGAGTCGAGTTGAGATTGGTAAGTAAACACAAAAATAGGACAGATGCATACAAACTGAGGTGGGCATCGTTAGTCCGTTGCCATCAGTATTCTAGGCCGACTCACGTGGAGCCAGTCTATACTACTCGGCGACAGCCAGACAGCGTTGAGAAACAAATTTGACGACACAAGCAGGCGCTGCATAAACAGACACAGAGCCAAAAATAAATCAATATATTGAAACAGACACGCGCACACAACAATAATGGGACACGTGTGCATCTGAAAGGTAACACTTTCTGGTGGAACAAGTATAGCTAATGTACGAGTATGGTGGATATATACATACACACACAAATATATATATATATATATATATATAATAATATAAAATACCGCGACCCTTGTGGGGATAAGCGGATCCATTAACCTGCCATGCATGTTTTTGGAATGCGGGAGGAAACCAGAGTACCCAGAAAAAATCCACACAGGCACGGGGAGAACATGCTAACTCCACACAGGAAGGCCGGAGCCAGAATCAAACCCTGGCCCTCTACATTGTGAGGCCGACGCTGTCACGGTTGATTTGTTTGGGACCAACAGGTGGCTCTGTAGGGCTCACCTGTTGGTTTTCATGTCATTAGTAGGTTTTCTGTTAAAAGGACTCCCAGCCCGGCCACTCGGTGTCGGGTCAATGTTGCTGTCACTGCTTCTGTTGGTTTGTGCTTATCACGTCATATTATTTGCTTATGCCATGGGTTTTGTTGTCAGTTTGAATTCTTGTTGTTTTCAGGACCTTGCTTGTTTTGGATTTGGTTTTCTCAGTGTTTGATTAATACATTTTGTCAAGTTCACCCTGCTCCTCCCTCTTGCCTGCTTTTTGGGGTCCTTTATCACCATGTCCTTGACAGACGTGCTTGCCAGTCCACCACCAGGCCACCCTCCAAGCCCAATTCAGTGTGCGGAAATGTTTCTTACAGTTCAATAAAAATGTGATCTAATTGTCTCTAATTAACATGATAAAATGTTGACATTTGGCTCTCGTTGTTACATAGTAGGGACACTTATACCGCCGTTGGGCAGTCGGTGAGTGTATCTTACCCAGGTGTGCCCGCCCGCGCAATATGATGTTTCACCTTCAAGAATCACTAAACTTTGTACAACCTCTGGTGTGCAAAGGAGAAAAGTCTCTGGGAGAATGCACGTTCTGCCAGATTTGACAGGGAACACCATCGTTTCAAGGTCGCTCCACCCAGAGTGCGCACATTTCATGAAGGTGCGTTCGCGATGCACTTAAATCCATGGGATTATTTGCACAGACTTGGAAAAAAGTGTGCGCGCCTTTTATGACTTAAGCATGCAGGAGTCGGGGTTGTGGGGTGGGGGCAAGAGGGGATTCATTCCACCATGAGATCATGTAATGGTTTCAACATGTTGTGCGATGACTTGCATCCAGTGACCACTGGACACTGGAACGCTTATATGGTGGAACGGTTAAACCATTGCAGCCTTGATCCTGATCAATCGGTACTCAAATATCGTGTTGTAACCAGAATTGGACTGATCAGCTTTCCGTCAGTAACATTGTGCTACAGTCACATTCAAGCCCATTTCCATCATCACCCTCTCAGGTGGAACTTCACATGTATCTCGATTTTAATCATGTCATCGTGACCTTCGCTGTCTTGCTCGTGCTGTTATTATCACATTGCTCCAAGTCTCGATCCAGTCACTCAAAATGACCTCTCTAACTCTTTAATCGTGCGGAAGGATCTTCACACATCTTGCATCCATCATTTGTCCCTCCCACACTTGATACTCTCCTCCTCTGTTCTCACGTTATTCTGCTCAGTCTTTGCCTAACTCGTTCGCACTCTCCTTTAGTCATGTGCTCATGTGAGATCAGACAGTTTCGTGTGTGTGTGTGTGTGTGTGTGTGTGTGTGTGTGTGTGTGTGTGTGTGTGTGTGTTAGGCACATTTGTTTTGGCACGAGCTCAGGCTTCTAATATTGCCACTTAAGATTAAATGTACTAGATGACTGTGGAGGGAGGCGTCCTTCTCGTGAGACTGCTGTGAAAGATCAGAGGAAGTGGGAGGAGATGTCCACTAATCCATCCATTCTTCCCATTTTCCTCCACGAAGCATCAAATTACCAGTCATGAAAACCATTGTTTTTCCTTTCTTTTATGTTCAAAGTATTAAAACATGTTCATGTTCTCAAATTAGAACACATATTGATAACGCACACAAAGGAAATAAACTTTTTTTTTTTTTTTACATGTTGGAGAACTATTTCTGCACTGATCTCTCCTCTTTATAGTTGACGCAAATGCCTGCCGTCAAAGAGATTAATAGTTCTGTCACTCGTAATGAACTTCAGAGGAAGTAACCCCAAATATGTAAGCCGCTGTTTGTGTATGTGTGGGTGTGTTTAAGCTGCTGTGCAAAAGGGTTGGCCTTTGAAGTTGGGCTGCTCGGATCTTTTAGTCGTTGGCCGTTCCCAGGCTGTCTGAGCCCGTCCTTGTCTTTGTCAAGGGCAGGACACACGGAGTGATACAGACGGGAAAATGAGAGAGAAAGTCGGCCTTTCTCAGCTTGACTGTCTTTGAGTGATGCTATTAAAAGAAAACGGGGCGAAGGGCATAATTTTCTAAATACCCTTGTAATTGCTGGTGGATACGTGAGTGCACATTTGCACCTACATTTGCTTTTTGGTTATTGTGAGTGTGTGGGAATATTTGTGGTGAGTTAAATGTGAATATATGTCGCCTCTGTGAAATTGGTACACTTTCACGTTTACCTTGGCAGTTTGGTGAAGTGGTGAACATATTTAACTTATCATTTCATATAGTAGCAAACAATGAAATATGTCAAGTAAAATCTCTGAACAGAACATTAAAAGATGACAAATTTCAAATTGTTAAGATGAATGACTTTGATCGCACAAAATTGGGTTGCTCTGTTTTGTTCTATTTGTTTTTTTTGTTTTAACACATGGGTATTGAACAGAGATGGGCACTTTACCCGATTTTGCCAGTCCGTCCTCTGTCCTCTGTCCACAACTTGGGTACCCTTCCGTCATCGTCCCTCTGTCCTTTTTGATCTAATAACCGTCCTCCGTCTCCCTCTGTCCTTGTCTTTTTCAAGCGCTACCGTCCCAGACCCCCCCACCCTCTGGAAAAAAAAAAACAAAACATCTGTGTATGATGCCGTGGGAGAGAGGCATGGGGGACAATTAAAACCCTACAGATGAGACAGCACTTACTTTGCTCCATACATTTGCGTAGCACTGCCAATCCTGTCTAGAATGGTGCCTTTTGCGACAACCACAAGCAAGTATTATCAGAGACAACATTACATATGGAAAGCTGCCCTCTTGAGAATGTCGACGCCACAGCCATATTGGATGTGGCAAAATGAAGCAAATTGTGAATATGCTTCCTCCTTGGAGATGTATCATCAAGCGAAACCCCACTGTATTAATATGGAATTATTGCTTTTGATTTTAGGGTGTTATCCTAGCTCAGTTTTACCATATTATTTGCCAACTTTATATCTAATATTCAAGACACATACAACATGGCGGATAAGCTGAGCAATCGCTTCAACCTGGTTCAACAATTGTCTGCTTCATGTTCACCGGATGCCATGGTCACATCCATATAACCGGCCGGGTGAATTCCGGATTTTTACGACGGCTTATTAGGGTCACCTAGTGAGAAAAAAAAAAAGAAACTGCAGATTTACATCTCTCGGTAAGGGATCTGCCGTGTCACTCAATAGCAACTGGTGAGTGCAAGGGACCGCCCGGTCAACGACTTGACATATCCATTCCGAACACGGTGCCGTGCAGTAAAATTTGGCAGGGGGATTATTTTAACAAATACGAGACTGGACAGAATAATGTGAACACCAACTTTACAATATTTCTCCATTTCGGAGCAATACCTCGAAAAGGATTGCTGGAGGTACCCTTTAAGACTCATAAGATTGATATAAATCTCCCATCACCATGATGACTGTTCATCCATTTTTAATGTGAATTTTTTGGAATATTTTTTCCAAATTTGTTTAATTCTTATTTTTAAAACATTTGAATTGTTTGGGTGGATAGAGCAATTTGGGTTGTGCTACTAATGCTTCTGCTCCCTGTTAAAAAAGCCTTGATTTCAATGCTGGTTATGATCACATTTGCAAAGCCTCCTTGGAAACTTGCATAAACACTTCCTTTGAGGTCAAAAGCCACATATTTTTTCCTGCTCATACCTTTCCGGCTATCTCTGCAAAGCAGTGCTTTCAGAAGCATCCAAGTTCTCCCCCCATGTGTCTGTGATGTGCTTTTAACAAAACCA
Organism: Hippocampus comes; assembly: GCF_001891065.2. Classification (NCBI taxonomy): domain Eukaryota; kingdom Metazoa; phylum Chordata; class Actinopteri; order Syngnathiformes; family Syngnathidae; genus Hippocampus; species Hippocampus comes. The sequence goes on from NW_017805882.1 coordinate 5,136,948, forward strand.
GATAAAGCTTTTATTGTTTGCGTGCGTGTGTGTGTGTGTGTGTGTGTGTGTGTGTGTGTGTGTGTATACTAACCTTCAGTATCTCTAGCCTTCAAAAACTTCTATGTTCTACTGCCAGAACAGAAATAAATAAAAGTGAGAAGCAAGAAATGTGTGGCAAAGAGCCAGAACGAATTGTCAGATTCTTCAGCAGGTCATTCTCTGCTTTCGTACTGGTTTTTCCTGAAGCCATATCACGATAAGGTTACTGTTTCAGAAATTTCGGATCATCTTTTGTACCATTTTCTACTTATTGACTAAAAAAAAAAAAACACCCAAAGTGTTTGTTACCTTTTCTAATTTGCTACGGTGAAAACTTAATACCTTGTGAAGGTTTTCTGCGATCCAGCTTCATCCAAAGAAATGGAGCCTCTGTTGAGAATGCGCCCTCTAGGGGTACAAAGTGTAAACATTAGCAACTGCTCCCACAGAAGATGGGATGAACACATCTACAACACTTTTGATATTCTCCACACTCCACTTTTGGTCTGGGGTCATCACAACACTCCTCAGAGATAGAGGGAATACGGAAGCAATAGCAAAACGCTAAGATATGAACACAGATCACCAAAAAGTTTCGTCAAAGACTTATAAGATATCAAACCTCTCAAGAGAAGAACACCAAGGCGTAGCTACGGTGTTGGCTCACCTTAGCGCTGCTGTCTTTCAGTCACTGTAATTTTAAAGGTTCGATAAACAGCACTTCCTCTGAAGCTTTCTGCCTGAAGGAACTCAGGAAGAGGCTTCCATCTGGAATCTATAATTTAATGCACCACAACATACACATCCAGAACCATTGCTTCACACAAATAAATTCTTCGAATGAAACATCTGCTCAACTCTGCTTTTCACCCCTTTGACAGAGTCTGAGTAATTTCCTTCGACTGATGCCTTGTAAGGGCTCCACAAGTTTCCCTAGAACAGATATCTGAAAAATCCTGTCCAGAATTGTGATCAGAGGTGCAAGGTAGACGGTGTTTTCATGGAGGTGAAACATTCATGTTTCAGTTTTACATGACTGCCCTTCTCAGAAGTCGGTCTATACCAACGCACATGGCAAAAAACTTTTTTTAAAAGCACTTTTGAAAATTTTTGTTTGTAAGAAAACAAAACGCCCACGTGTAAAATTGCAACACAGAGTGATCTCAGATAGCCTTGACTCACTTGCATCTGTTGCAATGTGCCAGTGGCCCCTCGAAACAAAATGTAAGTGAAGCGGCCAGGTCGCAAAGCTTCAATTTTTTTTTTTGTTAGATTTTTTTATGAGACATTTTTTACCTGAATATTTGAGGTTCTATAATCCCACTTTTCAGGCCCAATGTGTTGACACATAGGCCGACATCGGATTGATGCGAAGACGTCTTAAGGCTAACTCTGCACTTGCACGAAACAGAATCGCCCTCTCCCCCACTCCCACCCCAAAAAAGGGTGATTTGAAGTACAATGTGGCAAATGGATGTTAAGCATGTTCAAATTTTTGATCCTTTCTATGTAGTGGTAGAAGAATGTCAGAGACATTTTATTTCATTTGAAGTCTTTTAAATTATGGAATCATTGTATGAAAAAGGTGTTAAATACACGCCTGAAGAAAGTGATCCCAACTTTAGTGATCTGTGACAGATTTGAAAATGCTGCCTGGAAGAAGGCCTCTTTCTCCTCTCGCTTTCCTCAAGTAGTAACCTACCTGACAGTTTCCATCGAAGAATAAAAAAAGATGTGTATATGAATAATAAATATGACAGCTGTACATTTTAATTGATTTTACTCAAGTGCAAACACACGAAGATTGCCAAGCTTTATCCACATCCCCTGGGAGGCTGTTGGATTTTCCTTTTATCCACTCATGTATTTATTTCCCTGGAAGCCTGAAACAAGGAAGAAAAGTGTGTAATGATGAATATTTGCAAAGGAGTGTTTCGTCACATGTAATATATATATATATATATATATATATATATATATATATATATATATATATATATATGGTTAGTGCGTCGACCGCACATTGCAGAGGTTGTGGGTTCGATCCCGGCTCCGGCCTTCCTGTGTGGAATTTGCATGTTGCTGCCCGGGTACTCCGATTTCCTCCCACATTCCAAAAAACATACATGGCAGACTGATCTAACACTCAAAATTGTCCGTAGGTGTGAGTGTGAGCGCGGATGGTTGTTCATCTCTGTGTGCCCTGCGATTGGCTGGCAATCGGTTCAGGGTGTCCCCTGCCTACTGCCCGAAGACAGCTGGCATAGGCTCCAGCACCCCCACCCCAAAAAAGGGTGATTTGAAGTACATGGCAGACAACATTTAAAAGTCTAAAAATATTGCAAGGAGTTGTTTGATGGCAGCACAGTGTTCGACAGGTTATCATGTCTGCCTCACAGTGCAGAGGTGCAGGGTTCGATTTAAGGCCCCGGTCTTCCTGTGTGGACTTTACATGTTCTCCTTGTGCCTATGTGGGCTTTTTTTGGGTACTCCGGTTCCTCCCACATTCCAAAAACATTCATGGTAGGTTGATTGAACGCTCCCTCGGTGTGATTGTGAGCGTGGATGGTTGTTTGTTTATATGTGCCCTGTTATTGGCTGGCAACCAGTTCAGGGTTTACCCTGATTACTGCCCGAAGAGCGGGAATAGGCTCCAGCATGCCTGCGACCCTCATGAGGATAAATTGATTAGAAAATGGATGGATGGATGCGTAGCTGTTTGACAGATGCCTGCCTACTTTTTGACTAGTGGTGAGGTGCCTGCGAGCAAGGCTGCAACCCCACAATTCCACCTCAAGCGGTGCAGCGCTGTTTGCGCATCCTTCTCAACTCTGACATCTTTCCTTGTGTGATTTGGTTGAGAATGATGTATTTTTTTTCATTTATCTCTTCAGTGTTTTGCAATAACAATGCAAGCAATAATTGATTGGTGACATTTAGCCTGAAGCTAAATTACACACACTGTGAAATGCAAATAGAGAGCAATAAACACACTTTACTTCTAGCTTCTACTGATACAAATGGATTTTTGAATAAAGTCTCAGACTGTGGAAAGACAGCAACTCAGCCTCCAAGTGGTAGGCCATGTAAAATGACAGAGCGGAGTCAATGGATACATAGGTACAGAGTGTGAACATGTCGACAACTTTGTGCCAATTGCTACAGACCTCCAGATTTCACGTGGGCTTCAAATGAGCTCAAGAACGGGATGGGTTTCGATGGCCGATCCAAGCCATACATCACCAAATGCAATGCAAAGCGTTGGATGCAGTCGTGTAAAGCACACCGCCACTGGAATTAAGCAAAGTGGAAACGCGTTCACTGGAGTGACAAATCAAACTTCTCCCTACGGCGATCTGATGGAGGTGTCTGGGTTTGGCGGTTGCCAGAACACTAATAGCCGACAGCATTGTGCCAAGTGTAAAGTTAAGGTGTATGTGTGTTGGGGCGATTGAATCCGTAAAAGAAAGTGTGGGCCAGAATGTGTCAACAAGGGCTACTTGTTGCACACTTTTTTTCTGATAATGGATGAGTTGCATTGATTTTCAGGCAGAGCGGTGAGCTTTCCATTTATCATGACCAATGAACAACATCCGTGTGGGTCAAGGTACTGCGCACGCATTGGTTGACCTTTTCTAACAGACAAGGTGACCAAAAAAAAAGATTCAACTTCGCTTTTTAAGAGCCATAATTGATTCACGTAGTCTTATCTGCATGAATGAAAAGGTTGAACGATGATTCAGTATGTAAATGATTTTTTTTTTTTTTTTTTTTTTATTACTTGTCTCAATCTTCCCTGTGGCATTATTATTGTTACATAAATGATTTCCACAAGTACTAAGGACACAGAGAAAGTCTAAATCTGGTGATGACTGATAAGAACAGTTGCTCAATAGTGCTCAATACTGATTTTGTTTGACAATGTTATCATCACTGATTGGGAGCATAAAAAAATTGTATCAAAGAATGACATTTCCTTCTGCAGACGTCCTTGGACTGAGGGTGGATTTAGATAGATAGACAAAGTAATTGCAAATGATTATTTTTTTTTTTTTTGCAATAATTGATTTTCTGCAGATGTTATTGGTGAGATGTTTGATAAGATGTATTACGGTCAACATTATTGATCATGATAGTGAAAATAAAGATAATATCATCATCATCACCACGACCATCATCATCATCATCATCATTTATTATTTACCATGATATGCAAAGGACCACCATTTTTAGGGTCACAAAAGTATTTTTCCAACTACAATTATAATTACTAACATTGGATTGAAATTATTAGCAGCCAAAAAGAACGGACATGCAGACCAAAGTCACTGTGCCCCCTGTAGTTTGCCATTTGAAGAAAATTGCAGTAGTTGCTTTGAGTTGCCATGAATTTGTTTGTACGGGACACATTTTGGAGAATTTTACTTTTTAATGCCGAACAAAACTATGTTAATGGTCACCCCCACAAGCAAACACACAGCAAATAAGGACTAACTTAAAGTCTGTGTTCCAATAAACGTTTGAACAGAAGGTGCTCCTGATGATATAGTAGCGCTCGAAGATTAATCGCAATTTAAGTCGTGACTTTGATTTTGGCTTCTCCCGATCTTTAAACCATTATGATCGAAGAAGAAACGGTGTACAGAACGCTGCGGAGCGTAACAAGTTCCCGATGTTGTGAATGTGCCCTGAGTGCACCATGTTGCTTGCGTCGCAAGCATGTCGAATATGTGATTCTACCGCCTCCAAGCGTCCTTTAAGCTGTTTAATGGAGTGAACTGTAAAACTAAAAGCACAACAAAAAGAATTGCACACATGGGCGGCCCGGTGGACCAGTGGTTAGCGCATCGACCTCACAGTGCAGAGGTACCGGGTTCAATTCCAGCTCCGGCCTCCCTGTGTGGAGTTTACATATTCTCCCCGGGCCTGCGTGGGTTTTCTTTGGGTACTCCGGTTTCCTCCAATGTTCCCAGGTGTGAGTGTGGATTGTTGTTCATCTCTGTGTGCCCTGCGATTGGCTGCCAACCGTTTCAGGGTGTCCCCCCGCCTACTGCCCGAAGACAGCTGGGATAGGCTTCAGCACCCCCGCGACTTTTGTGAGGATAAGCGGATCGGAAAATGGATGGATGGATGGACATTGTGTATTTCAAAATAAAATCTGTTTAGTCTTTTACAACATCCCTGCAGCGAAACAGCGCGAATGCAAAAGCAAATGGAGGATCCTATTCATAACATCGGCTTGTGATATTCCTTCACATCACACAAAAACTGTGGAAAATACATTCACACAAGTACGATAAAACAACTCAAGGGCACAAATTCTTCCCATATTCTGAAAAATTTGTTATGACTATACTAACAGGTGAATGTTGTCTTAACTTTGCTCCTGCTTTACGCCGCGTCTAACTATTGGTGCATACAATGTAACGCAGTTGCACAGGCAACCGAATTCTAAGCTATGTGTGTGGTGAATGTCGTTGTAGAGTTCATTCATAACTAGACAATGGCTGGCAACCAGTTCAGGGTGCACCCCGCCCTGCTGCCCGAAGACAGCTGGGATAGGCTCCAGCATACACGCGACCCTCGTGAGGATAAAGCAGTTCTAATAATGGATGAATGAAAAACAAAAACGAATAGCAGACTAACATTATCATTCCAACTACATAAAATGAGAAAGGGAAAAATTAACCCCAATTGCAGTCAGATCGAATTGTATCTGACCTTAGATTTTTGAGAATGAAAAGCCTAACTTCCACAGCATATTCTTAACTTGATTGATAAAGAAAAGGACTCGATCGCGTTGTGCCCGAATTGCAATTTCAAATGTATTGTGATGGTGTAAAAAAAGGCAAAATCAGGAAAATTCATCGCCTGAATATCTGTAGATCAACTACAGCAATTGAGTTTAACCAGCACCAGGACTTCTTTTGCAAAGGATCCAAAACTCCAGATGCACTGTAATTGAGACCATGTCCCATTAGCAAAATGCAGACTCATTTATCGATCTATCTGTTGCCAGTGAGCCAGTTTGAAACTGGCTCACAGTCAATTGTTCCAGAGATGTGTGGCTGACTGCCTTCCAGTCTCTTTGATGTCATGCTGGAATTTCGAGACTCCATTTTTTGTCTTTCTGTCTTGGCTGACAGCGCAGACTGCCGAGTGTAAAATCTCATTTGCAGAGCTCCGCATTAACAAGCCAGTCGCAGTGAGCCAAGTCAACATCCAAAAGGAACAAGAGAATATGAAATGTACTGTCCTGAGATATGGGACCAGGACTTTCTCTAGACCGTTATAATCAGTGATACCGAGATGGAATCTACACAGCAAAGAGATGCGGGCCTTCGGCTGTAAATAAAGGTTACGGTGAAAGTTGTATGCACGCTTGCTATTGTGTTGTTACTCGTTGTTTGAATAAACAGTCTGCATCTCGGGAGGGATCTTAGCAGAAGTTCAAAGGCAATGCAAGGGTCATGGGATAGAAAAGTCAAGAGTCAGGGGGCGATTTGCTGTGGATAGGGTTCCTGTTGTCCCCAGCTGTCCTGTGCTTGTCATTCCCACCCACTGACCAAGGGTTAGCTTCAGGTCAGACAGTCACATAAAAAAAGAGGGAAGAAGAAGACAAAGAGGTTCAAATGTAAGGTGCAGAATTGAAAATGGGTGAAGCCTGTCCGTGAATGTGTTTGGTGACACTAAATGCTGTCATTCTCCTTCCCTTCCGAGTTTGCTTTCACTGACTGTCTGTCTGTCTCTCTCTCTCTCTCTCTCTCTCTCTCTGTCTCTCTCTCTCTCTCTTTCTCAAACACACACACACACACACACACACACACACACACACACACACTTGCACACAGACAGCGTGGACACACCTCCTTT
>NW_017805882.1:5143957-5147052 GCF_001891065.2 Hippocampus comes
CTCTCTCTCTCTCACACACACACACACACACACACACACACACACACACACACACACACACACACACACTTGGACACGGACAGCGTGGCCAGACATCCTTTTGGCTTCGGACATATTTGTATGCTACAGCAGCCTCTGCTCCTAGAGGGAGACGCACAAGATGCACCTGAGCAAATATTAACATCCTGCATAAGGAGTCTTTGAAGTGCAGGGGGCGAATCCCATGGTTGTCCCCCCCCTTCAGTGGGAAGACACTTGAGAGTATACGGGTCAGATTCACCGACACACTTGAAGGCTAGTCGACACAGGAGCAGTTTACACAACACTGTTTTAACCAAAAACAGATAAAAATGGTTGTTTATACATAAATAATAAACATTGGAAAAAGGGTTGCAAAGTCAAACTTTTTGAAAACAACCATGGTGGTGTTACTGTTTCAACAGCGAGTGATGCAGCTTTTTGGAGTGGACATACAAAGTCAATGAATAAGCTGTCATATTTTACTTTCAAAAGCTATTAGGTCCAATAAAGTCTTAAGATAGGCCGTAAGTGTGATTTTGAATTCAAATGATTGTCTATTGATGCCCTGGAAGCAGTAATAGTATTTGTGTAGCCCACTGCGCAGGGACAATACTTTTACAATGTTGTTGACTGTATGTAAAAGATGTAAAGACATTAAATTGAAGAGACATAAAAATGATTCTTGTTCTTGAAACAGCCATATTTCAAAGGGCAAAAAAATATGTATCCATCCATCCATCCATCCATTTTATAGTCCGCTTATTCTCACACGGGTCGCAGGCGTGCTGTAGCCTATTCCAGCTGTCTTCGGGCAGCAGGCGGGGTACACCCTGAACCGGTTGCCAGCCTATCGCAGGGCACACATAGATGTACAACCATTCGTGCTCACACTCACACTTCGGGACAATTTAGAGCGTCCATTAACCTATAATGCATGTTTTTGGATTGTGGGAGGAAACCGGAGTACCTGGAGAAAACCCACGTAGGCACGGGGAGAACATGCAAGCTCCACACAGGAAGTCCGGAGCCGGAATCGAACCATGCATCTCTCCACTGTGAGGCCGACACGCAAACCACTCGCTCACCGAGCCGCCATATTTATCTATATTCAAGTCAAATAAACTTCAGGAACAGAAAAGGTGTTCTCAGGATTCAGTTTTCAATGTATACTGTGAAGTCATGACAGTTACATAAATAAACTTTTAAAGTGTAGTTTGGTACTGGGAGTTCTGTATTTTAACCCTTTACGAAAGACTGTTAAAAGTTGTGTGTGACCCACTGATTGCTATTCTAGTTTGCATCTGGCAAATACATCATCGTTCACTTTTTCTGAACAAATTGTTGAGCATTAACTTCGACATTTAAATCCTCAATGAAATGCCAACTCTTTACGCAACCCCCCCCTAAAAATTACAATCATCATATGAACTAATTTTGCTTGTGCCACACTCAAATATATTCAGCCCAAGTTGTGAGAAATGATCTGGAGCCGATTCCAGCTGATTTTGGGCCCGAATAACAAAATACACATTGGTGAAGTCTGCGTTATTCTTGAAAAGTGCATCGGTACGGCTGTTTGGGAACGGAGGCTTTAGTCCGCCATCGACTGTATTCTTCACAATTTCTCAGTTTGAACAGATGTAAGAGGTCCGCTTGTACAGCAAAGTAGCAAAGTAGAGAGGGAGCATGTAAGGCAATTAAAAAAAAAAATCAGTCATCTTGTTTGATCTGCTTCATTTCAGTTGGTCGTAATCATTTGGACAATAAATCAGATAAGGCACAGCCAGCATGCGTTTTGAGATCAAAAGTGACAGATTTTTCCCGCTATGCGTCTGCTTCATCATCTCGGTCAGACTTCTGAGAGAGATCACTGATTATATCATCTCCAGTTCTCTTTAGTTCTCTTCACAATGAGCTATTATTGTGAGAGGCACCCATGAATTGGACTTTCAAAAAAAAAAAAAAAAAAAAAAGAGAGGACTTGTTTATCTCAGCTTGTTTCATGTCTGGTTTTCTAGAACAAGTCGAATTGGAGGTGAACGACAAGGTGACATCATCTTCGATCAACTTAAAGGGGGAAAAAAAACTTGACAGTTCATGGATAAACTTCTGTAGTTCAGACACTCACCACATTAATATTGTTGATCCACTCATCCAATTTCTAGCACCTGTATTAGATTCTTGGGTGACTTGTACAATTTCGTTTTCAAATAACTAAACAAACATGTTTTGGGCCAAGATTTGAAACCCCCGATGTGTGAGGCAAACACATTAACCGCCTGTATTCCGTGCTGCACGTTGGCATTTAGCAACATCCTTACCGATTTTGTTGAACCATTTCACAATGCATTACATGGGCTGCCTGAACAAGCTACAAAGATGTGTCGAATATTTTCCAGACGTGTTGAGTTAGAATTAAGAACACCACTGCTATGCCAGATATGTTCAAAGCAATTATGAAAAACTGGAAGGCTGCAGGCTTTACATGGACGGCTCAAAAAAGGAGAACAACTGACGGATTCTGATCTGTTGCTAATACCAAAACAATAGATGACAAATACTATTAATATACTGACAGTGGACTAGTTTTGCGTGGCCGCAATGCGTTGAAAAGTTGTCGACAGGCCATCGTGCGCCGGGACGTTGTCGCCAGCGGTCAAGTGCCGAAAAATAAGCGTTGACTGTGGGGCGATTTTGATCCCCAAGACCGGCCTGGAAATAGACCGGCCATTCGGGAAAATGAACATAGTTTCCTGGAATTCCTGTTGGCCACCCAAGCCCTGGAGACTTTTATCCGAATTTTTTCATGCAGAATGAACAGTACAATTCAGATTTTTTTCAAAGCCCAATATGCCGATATATATCCATAGATCTATCTATCTATCTATCTATCTATCTATCTATCTATCTATCTATCTATCTATCTATCTATCTATCTATCTATCTATCTATCTATCTATCTATCTATCTATCTATCTATCTATCTATCTATCTATCTATCTATCTATCTATCTATCTATCTATCTATCTATCTATCTATCTATCCATCCATCCATCCATCCATCCATCCATCC
>NW_017805882.1:5147461-5148511 GCF_001891065.2 Hippocampus comes
CACACCACAGCAGACCCTGCACCTATCCCCCTGTCGATCTCCCGCTCCCTCCTGCCCTCAATCGTGAACAATATCCCAAGATAATGAAACTCTTCCACTTGGAGCAGGATCTCATCACCAACCTGGAGAGGGCACTCCACCCTTTTCCGACTGAGGACCATGGTTTCAGATTTGGAGGTGCTGATCCTCATCCCAACCGCTTCACACTCGGCTGCGAAACGCTCCAGTGAGAGTTGGAGAGCCCTGCTTGAAGGAGCCAACAATACCACAACAGCCAAAGCGTTGACCCCCTCAATGCTTTGGCTGTGCCTAGAAATTCTGTCCATAAAGGTGATGAACAGAATCGGCGACAAAGGACAGCCTTGGCGGAGTCCAACCCTTACTGGAAACGATTCAGACTTATTGCCGGCAATGCGAACCAAACTCTGACATCGGCAGTATAGGGACCGAACAGCCCGTATCAGGGGACTCGGTACCCCATACTCCCGAAGCACCCCCCACAGAACTCCCCGAGGGACACGGTCAAATGCGTTCTCCAAGTCCACAAAACACATGTAGACTGGTTGGGCAAGTTCCCACATACCCTCGAGGACCCTGCTAAGGGTGTAGAGCTGGTCCACAGTTCCATGGCCAGGACGAAAAACCACACTGCTCCTCTTCGATCTGAGGCTCGACTTCCCGACGGACCCTCCTCTCCAGCACCCCTGAATAGACCTTACCAGGGAGGCTGAGGAGTGTGATCCCTCTGTAGTTGGAACACACCCTCCGGTCCCCCTTTTTAAAAAGAGGGACCACCACCCCGATCTGCCAATCCAGAGGCACTCTCCCCGATGACCACGCGATGCTGCAGAGGCGTGTCAGCCAGGACAGCCCCACAGCATCCAGAGCCTTGAGGAAATCCGGGCGGATCTCATCCACCCCTGGGGCCTTGCCACCGAGGAGCTTTTTAACCACATCGGTGACTTCAACCACAGAGATAGGAGAGCCCACCTCGGGATCCCCAAACTCTGCTTCCTCCGAGGAAGGCGTGTTGGTGGAGTTGAGGAGGTC
>NW_017805882.1:5150531-5221069 GCF_001891065.2 Hippocampus comes
TTCCACCACCTTCGGAGGTGTTTTTCCATTTTGACCTTGGGGTTTCCAGTCCATACTCCGCACAGATGTTTCGGTAGACTATGCCAGCCACCTGGTGATGGCGTTCCATGTAGGCTTTCCCTGCCAGCATCTTACACCCTGCAGTTATGTGTTGAATCGTCTCAGGTGCCTCTTTGCACAACCTACACCTTGGGTCTGGTGTGGTATATCTGGGCCTCAATATACAGTATATTCATACATATATACATACGTGATATTTCGTTGCATTAACGTGTAATGACAATAAAGGCAATTCAATTCAATATATGTATACATATATACACACATATATATATATATCTATATATATATATATAGATATATATATATAGATATATATATAGATAGATATATATAGATATATATATATAGATACAGTATATATACTCCTTCTTATTCAAAAGACCGCAGCATCTGAGATTTAACTCTGTATTATCAGATGAGGTCATAAGTAGCACGGGGGCCCCCCAAGGGTTGCGCGAGCTCACTTTTTCTCTTCACCCTATTTACAAATGACTGTTTTGGCTCCCAACCAAATCAGTATATCGAAAAATTTTCAGATGTTACAGCTGTCCTTAGTCTGCTCATGGGTGACTCTGGCATTAGTAGTCACTGTGACAGGATTGACACATTTGTTGACTGGTGTAATGAGCACCATCTAAGCATAAATGTGGAAAAAAACTGAGGAAATGGTCTTTGACCCTAAATCAATTGGAGACCATAGGCCCATCTCTGTAAATGGCACGAACATCAAGCAGGTCTCCTCTTACACATATTTGGGGATGTATATGGATAGCAGGCATAACTGGCAGACACACGTATCAAATGTCTGTTCGAGGATCCATGAGCACCTTTATTTCTTGCGACGTCTGAGAATATTTGGAGTTGGCAGAAGCATTTTGTTAATCTTTTATAGAGCAACCATTGAGTCAGTCCTGCGCTTCGGAATGACCACTTGGTTTGGGAAATTAACTGTTAAATCTAAAGCTCAGATAATCAACTTGGTTAAGACAGCAGGAAAGGTAATCGGGAAGCCCCCACCCCCTGCTCCCCAGCACATATATGTCCAGTCCGTTATTCAACAGGCCAACAACATTTCAGACAATCCTTCCCATGTGCTACACTCCCAATTCAAGCTCCTAAACTCAGGAAGTAGGTGTAGGACTCCTCTCTGCAAACTAAATCGAAAGAAAAACTCATTCATACCGCAGGCTATGAATGAGCTTAATTAACAAACAATTCGAGGGAGGCAGACAGACAAGCAGGAGGACATGAGGGCAGTGTGGGGTGTGCATATGCCTGTAATGTATTGTCTAACGTGTGTAGAGTATGTATTCACCAGTAGTGTATGTATTGTCCAATGTGTGTTGTGTGTTGCATGTGGTATGTATTGCCCAATGCATGTAGCAGACAAGTTTCTCCTATGGGAGACCAAATAAAAGTCATGTTCAAATTCAAATACAAAATACAAATGTGTATATATACACACACACATATATATATATATATATATATATATATATATATAATATATAAAACATTAACATAAAAATTATATATAAATTGATTTAGGTCATAATATAAAAGAGATTAGGGAGTAGCATGAGCCTGTTAATGATGTTGCTTTCAGAGTTTTACCGGTATGTTAGTTTTAAAGTCAATATTTCAATCAATCAATTTGAAAAGCACAAGTCAAAATGATATAATAACTACTCAAATAAAAAAAAAATTCAATCCAAACTATAAAAAGCCTGTTTTTAGTACTGTAGGCATAATGGTCCTCTATCTGTCACCAGAAACAAATTTGTGGGTGCATCAAATGAGGCCCAGAGCAAATGAGCAGGCCATCTTATTAAATAATTAATCAAGGTGTAGTTCAAGGCACACAATTTGATAAAAGCGCCGGCTGTCTGCCAAAATTAAGTTCTTCTGTCACCGCATTATTATTGTTAGTTCAGGCTGATCTGTCTTTCATATCTCTGTCCCCTCATCCTTGTCTTCCATCCAAGTTGGGCCGGCTCTCTCTTCTTATCCTAAGTTTGAGGTTGTCAGGGTGTCAATTAATGCGAGCTGCTGCATGTTGTTTCATCAATTGGGACGTTTGATGTCTTGATATAAAAGTGCTTTGAAATCTGTTTATTTTGTGTTTGTGTTGCTCTTTATTCAGCATTCTTCTTCTGGCTGGCTGCTATGCCGCAGGCTTTTCTTATCTTGTGTGGCTGTGAATTAAAGACTGGGCGAGGAGGGGTTGGGGGGATGCATAAGGACCAATGATGCCTCTTATATAGCGGCTAAAGACGTGTTGAAGCACTACAGGGGCAAGAAGACAAAGGAGATTAATCAAAGCAGTCGATGGTATTCATACAATATAATCCTCATACACAAAATGCGCAGATTCATGATGCTTAATGGACATTTTATATAATTATAGGCCTCAAAAATGTTGATTTAGAAAAAAAATGAGTACATGTTGTAATTCCGTTCATAACATGAATACGAACTGCACAAATACGATCCACCCCTCCAATTTGTGTCAGGCTCGTCATCAAATTTGCAAACACATATCCCACCTGACTTTAATCGAGAGGTAGGTTACACCCTGGATTGCTCGCTAACCAATACCGGCGGCACATAGAGACAATTACTAATCCTCATACATGAACCTTTTTTAACAATTCAGAGCACAGGCTTCAAACTCAAGGCCTGGGGACCTTTTAGAAAAGTTAAGATATTGCATCCATTTTTTTTTTGTTGTTGTTACCAATCTCTCTGAAACTAAATGTCACAATATTTGAACGAACACTTTTTACACAATTCAACTCATCTTTTTTTTTTTTATGTAGCGCACTTTCAAAGCAACCACGGCTGCAAACAAAGCACTAGACATCAAGTAAAAATCAGACATATTAAAACAATAAATAAATATTAAAACAATAAATGAATAACTTTAACTCAATAAACAAAATAAAACACAAAAACAATGTCGAGGCTCATTCTGAGTCGAAAGGCAAAGAATAAAAATGTGTTTTAAAACAAGTTTAAAAGATGCACAGAGGGCGCATGTTGTGTATATTACTTGTATCGGCCCGAAACTTCATATGTCACAATTACATTTTAGTCGCTGTCATGTTCTGTCTTGAGTGTGTTTCAGTTCCAGCTGGAGTGAAGTGCGTTTCCCTCCAGCAGGCGCACCTGTTCCACATTTACCAATCAAGCCGGCCATGTATTTAAAAACTACCAAGCTATCGAGTCTCTTTTCGGATTATTGACCTTGCTCGCTGTTGCGCTTCAAGTCTTGTTTTCTAGATCTCTCGATATCTTTCATAGTGGTTCTCATTTTGTCGTAGAACTTTGTATTTTCATTATTCCTTTATATCGACCTTGAGCTTTGGTTTCACGTGAATGGACTTGTCATATTTCGGTTGTGTATTCTCAGTTCTCTTGTACCTTGCCTTTGCAAGAGCTTTTTGTTTTGTGCATTTTTATTTTCTTCTGGCTCCCTGTGACCAGCGATTTCAGTTTGTACTTTTCTGAAATATTAAATATTTTTTTTATCACAGTTTGTCTGAGCCTGCAGTTCTGGAATCCAGAACATTATTTGGTTTGGTTCAGAACCTGAGTCGTCGGTCATCCCTCATCCAACCAACCCCCAAGGAGAGGGTTTCTCGCTTTAGCAATAATGATATTTTGCCTCAAACACATAAAACGACCCTCTCTGTAATACTACGCATAGATAGATTTTGTTTTTGTGCATTATTTCACCATATGATAGTGGTGTGATCAAGAGGTGGATTGAGTCCCTTAAGCCCCCACTGAAGGCCCAGTTTTGAAATGCGCTGCCTGCCACTGAATTATTAACAATATATCCCACCATGATCGTGATACCTTTACAGTAGTTAGCTTACAGTTAATGCTTGAACAATCTTTTTGCTTACATCAACCAATGAAAAAGAATTGAACCTATGAGTAAAATGGTGTGATTTTCAAAAATGACAATTCCCAAATGGATTCATTATGGATGGCCCAGGGCAAATTTACATTTCAATGGAGAAGTAGTATGAGTTGTATACATGCATTCGCATAAATAATATATCATCCCAGCAATGTATGGAATTGTCTATCAATGATGTACAGTAATTGCTTAAAACCATTAAAAGCACACATCACAGGAGACAAATAGAGTCTCAAAGGCTGCAGTATTTATGCATTGGTAATTACGTCCACCAAAGAGGTTTTCATTGGCTTGGGTTTGTTGACTCGTTCTTTCTTTCTTCGTTGTTTGTATGCAACTAAATGGCTTCTCTTTTATGAAGCACTTCTAATATTTATTAAATATTAGCGAGGATCCACATTCTCATTCGGGCAAAAATGTGGGAAATTTAAAAAAAAAAAAAAAAAAAAAAAAAAAAAGATGTATTGACAATGGCTGAACCTCAAAGGTCAACTGTGAAGTAATTTTAGAAAATCCCCAAAAGAAATATATATTTTTTCTGTGTCAAGTAAAATTATTCAGCAAAATACATTAAATAAAGCGTGAAAAAATAATTTCTTTTTCATAAATTTGACAAAGTAATCATTTTCCCCAAGTGAGATCCTGACGAGCTTCGACTCGGAAAGTGACCTTTCAAACTTATCTGAGGGGATGCAGGTGTTTGAAGACTTGGAGGTAGAGGAGGTTGTGGGCAAGATGTACCATACATGTAAGAGCCAGATGCTTTGGATGCAAAAAATGTTGTGCCCAAACGTCCGGACATGGAGTGGAGATGAGTCACATCGGGATTGGAAGAACGATAAACCTTCTAGGTTGCAGTTATTAGCCTCGCATTATGGTTTGCAATTCGATGCTGTGGCGTGCTGTAAATTGCACATGGTGGGCTTACCTACTTAGTCCATGCATTCTCGTTTGCATTGCTCACGTCGTATGCCTGCAGTGTTCTTCTTGCTGGGCTTCCACCTCTGGTAACTTCCATGGTGACTACCAATAATAATTACAATAAATTGTTTTTATATACTGTAGTTCTTTTTAAGATATGCAAAAACGCAAAAAAAAAAAAACATTCACACCTAATGTAGGAACTTTTTTTTAAAAATTCAGAATGCCTCTGCAAAAAAGATTATTTAGTTTCAAAAGCACATAGCATGAATCACCATCGTCTTCTTTAGTAGACATCTTCATGAAATGAAATCAAAAAGCCTCGCCTCATTTCCCCCAAAACATTTCAACCTGCTCCCGCATTGCTCATCTGCAGATAGGAGATGATAAAAAGAAGAGCCACTACGTGCTGAACCATATTTACTTCCGTAAACATTGTCACGTGATGTAGTCTTTTGTGTAGGTTATTGACGGCGTGCTATGTGTGCATGCATGTCACATCACGGACATGTTTCGTTCATATTTGTTTTCGTAGTGTGAATGAATGCATAAAACGATTGAATTTAACACACAAAAAAAAATCTGAATGGCTCATCACAACCTGCAGCCTCAACAACGCCAACATGTAAATGTAATATTCTGCACACATCCCCCTGTTCCGCGGACTGCTTTGATTTCCACGGAGGGCTGTGAAATCTGCGGTAAATTCCATGATGGTGGAATCACCGTTTCCTGGAGGGGACTAGATAAAACTGTATGCCAAGCTACTAATTCATACACTGTATGTATTGGGTGTATTCCAAGCCATTACTCTTATCAATATTATGATCATCACTTCTTAATATATTTGCGAGTCCTGGCTCCTGACCAGGTAGGGCTAATGAGTTGGCGGTCATTGCACAAAATGAATGTTAACATTTTTAATGTGGAAATGTAAAATGGAATTGTTACCCTGTCACGCACCCTGTAACCTGATAACATGATAAGCTGTCCACTGTAACCGACTGCTGTCCCTGAAAGGGTGACTGACCACTTATAATTGTGTTCAAAATCTGTATTTCCTAATTACAACAATATCTACAATTTCTATACTCATAGCAATAGACAGCGTTCAAGTTAACACATTGGCTTGGCCCTCAGCAAGCATGACAGTCTCTCATATGGCCCTTTTGCAAAATAAATTGCCCACCCCTGCCTTAGACTGATCACCAGTCAGTCATCAGGGCACATACTGGTCAGTGCAAGACAACCATCCACTCACATCAGTGAGTGAGAAGTGAACAAATGCAATGAAAAAGATCAAAGTAGACCGCAAACTTGTTTTAAAGAGGAAGCTCCGGCCCAAATTAATTGGGCCTTTCCGTCTCCACAGTCAGGTAGCTTATTAGAGAGAGGATCTGTATGTAAACAGTCCAAAGGTAACACTTGGCTTGTCAATGTCCAGGGATGCAGTGTCAATCATGCTATAACCAAGACGTTTGCGTGGAAGGGCTTTAACAATACACCAAGGTCATGATTCAATATGTATCACCATTTCTGAACCATGTTTCGACACAGGATTCCATTTGTGGGGTGGGAGCGGGTTAAAAGAAATTGGAGCAGTGTTTCCCATCTTTTATTACTCCAACGCACATATTTTATATGAGAAAAATCTTATGGCATACGATTGAACCAAGCTGTCCAAAAAGTGGATACACCGGGAAATTATTGTACCTGCTACTATCTAATGGAAGAACGTTTAACTGTTCTTCTTGTCACTTTCCAACCCTGGCATAGTTAGATGATCAAACACTCATTATTTGTCGCGAATAAAAGATTTTGGGACCAATTAAGTGAAATTAAATAATTTCCCATGGCACATGTGATGATCTCTCACGGAACAGTAATGTGCAGCGGCACACTTGCTGGGAATCAGCGATTTAGAGCACTTAATTAAGCATGATTGTAAAGAGGGCTGGTTATAAGCTGGGGCAAGAGAGGGCATGCACAAATACGTGCAAGCTTCTTCAACTTTTTTTGCTCCGCTTTATGCGATATGTGTGGCAGCTGTCTGTCTGCCACCGTCTGCAGTGAGACTGGAGAAAGCCCCACAGAGTTTTGGTTTAAGGAAGTATGCTCATCTTGATGATTTTTTTTTTTTTTTGCTTTAAACGTTTATTAATTTCGTGTGAATTTATTTAATGCTGGTTTTTTTAAGAGTATAATGAAAGTGTGCAGTGTCACTATTTTGCAGTCAGAAATTTTGAAGATAACCTCTGCATTATATTATGAGTTTGCCTAGCGGTCTAAATGATGTCATGCGAATACACGTGCATGCAAATGCGTTCTGATTAGTGGAGAGATAATGGGTCAAATATTTATTTAATTAATTGACGGCGGCTTGAATTTACAATAAAATCAGACACCTTAAAGAGCACCACGTCTGTTTTGGGATTAATTTTAAAGGGCTTAACCAGAGGAAAAACCTGTGGAAATCAGTCATTAATAGAAGGATCCTACATTTGGAGAGTTTTTTATTCTCGAAACTTACATAGGAATTGGAAGAGGTACGTCACAAGGAAACTAACTATGGTATTTTCACAACCATAAGACGCACATAAAAGTCTTAAATCTTCTCCAAAAATGGACGGGGCACCGAATAATGCGGGTTGCCTTGTGTATGTTCCAAAATCTGTGAATGCTGTTGTGTGACTTCGATGAGGGGCCGCTTGACAGACTGATGTTGTGCCTACACATTGCTTACATAGATGAAAAATGGACATAATTGAGGACAGCATGCAGACATGAAAGTGGGAAGGGTGGGGTTGAAAGAGGATATGCATTGTGCAAAACCGAAAAGGAGTCACCCAATGAATGAGCAGTGGGAAGTTCGTCCTGATTCAAATCTCGCAGTCAGCGGTCAAGTGATTTGAAAAAAAGAGGTGGCAGGAAGATGTTGGGGATTTTTTTTTGTGGTCCCGCAGCGCACGGGAGGTTTGGTGCGCCTCACATTTGCAGTGCACTTTGCTTTTCGTGTCTGCCTTCCTTTGTTTCGTCGGTAGTTAAGTATGCTTTTAATATTATCTTTGTTTCATAATGGTTGCGATCAAAAGTAGTTGTCTGTTGGAGTGTGTCGGCAGAACCCTTTTACGTTAACAAATCGTTACTGTTAATAATCACCACAAGATGGCATCGGAACACTAACAGGGAAACAACTCAATGGGGAACATAGAGAGAGTTACAGGCTCTTTATATTAGGCGCATTGGACTACAGGGCGCACTGTCGGCTTATGAGTAAACCAAATGCTTTTAGGTGTGCCTTATAGTGCTGAAAATACGGTAATCCATATGGGACATTTGCAAACAGCTGCAGTTGCAGACCAACCTAGTAACAATTGTAATTTCTATTTGAAACAATGTCCTGTTATTTAATAATAAAAAAATAGCAATTTAACATTTTTTTTAATCTGCTTAGTTAATTAATAGAAGAACAACAGATCAATTGATTATTGGACAAAACTCTGCAGATGTAGCTCCTAAAACCCCTGGTTTACACCAAATCCACATGAACGGTATCTGCAACATAAAATCCCGAACAGAACATCCCAAGATGCAGATGTTAGTTTTGGGAATGGAAATTTACAGGGTGATTCCATGTTTTATTTTTCCATCAAGATTGAGTGATATTTTTTTTTTCATTCTGTTACCTGTTAACTGTTACCGACTACCCCGTTTTTTTCTCGATTTCTTTTTGTGTTTCTTAATGCCAAAAAGTTGCCATTTTAAATGTTTTTTGTTTTGTGGCATGTCGCTGATCAGCTTTTCCCCACAAATTTAGACATCTGAATGAACATCCTCTGAAACTGGTGACTCCATAAATTTTGCCAGGGTTTGTATTAGATGCACTAGTTAATACTAGAACCCTGGCAAAAAGACACGCATCCATGCTTGGCAGTCAACTGGAACATTTTCATTTTATTTCCAGAGTACCGTACGATACCGTAGACATGACTAGCAGATAGTATTTCCAAAAGTCTAACAGAACATTGTAGAGATTGTGACGACCGAAAAATAGATAGGCTGGAAGAGATTTTCAAGCAGAAGACCAGCTCTGTCTCTGACATAACCCCCCGATATCTTTGGAATCTTGTTTTGGATCTCACTGTGTTTGGCGAGTGTTCATCATTTTGTAGCTGGTTGGTATGGCTATTTTACGTCGATGTTATTCCTTGATCCATCATAAAAGGAAAACATAGCAAGATATGTTCATTCATTCATTCATTCATTCATTTTCCGATCCACTTATCCTCACAAGGGTCGCTGGAGCCTATCCCAGCTGTCTTCGGGCAGTAGGCGGGGGACACCCTGAACCGGCTGCCAGCCAATCACAGGCCACACAGAGACAAACAACCATCCGCGCTCACACTCACACCTAGGGACGTTTTTTGAATGTCCAATCAGCCTACCATGCATGTTTTTGGAATGTGGGAGGAAACCGGAGTACCCGGAGAAAACCCACACAGGCCCGGGGAGAACTTGCAAACTCCACACAATGAGGCCGGAGCTGGAATTGAACCCGGTACCTCTGCACTGTGAGGTCGACGCGCTAACCACAGGACCAACGGGGTGCCACGCAAGATATGTTTCTCACCTAAACGACTGTGTGTTTGCTAAGGCTGATAATGCCTGAAAAGGCAGTTCAAATATTAGTTTGTGAAGAAGTGGGGTCCTTACCATCATGGTCGAGCTCTAAACATCTAACAGCTAAAAGAGAGTTGACAGCCAACATCAAATGCTACTTAAGTTCATGAATGACTCAGACACTGCACTGCTGAACACCAACACATCAACGATGGCATCATGTCCGTTGGTACATTAATTGGCTCTGAAATCGGCCCACCAAGCCAAAGATTTGAAATGATGCTTTGTTCATCATGTTTCATCATCATCACTGAGCGGCAGACATGGACAAAGGCTGCTCCAATGCCAGTATGGAATGAGTCTACTTCTTTTATTTTGTGCATCACAACGATAGCCAAGACTCAAAGAAGAGACAAAAGTTGTCTTTTCTCCCAGTGGAGGTTTGTATCATTACAGTGGTCATATAGCAATATTGTTTTCCAATTTTGTCTGTTGCGGAGGTTGGTTAGCCACAGATAAAAAAAATGTTCCGCTTCAAACTAAGTCTGTGTGCCTAAGGCTACCCAGTATGCAATTCCAAAAACAGAGAGGCTTTCTTTTGAGTTCTTCACAGTGTGACCTTTTTTGATTGGGTGAGATTGGTTGGCATGGAAATCAATACCACATTGCACATTTGATGCAGCCTTATCTCTTCTCCACACTGTCAGCAGGTGCAGACAAGGGAATTGTGCGTGCGTGTGCTTGTCAGTGTATGTGCGCCCGTATATATTTAACACTTGTCTCGTGTGATTTCATACCAATAGAAACTCTTCATGTGCAAATGACTTGGATATGCCACTGAAAAACAAACATTCGAACAAACACGGGAAAAAAAAGCAAGTACCAGTGTCAGAAATGAGTCTGAGCAGACTGGAAAATTTCGGATAAAGCATGTCTACTTTCCACACACATCTCACCATTTGGGGTTGGAATAACAATAAGGATATTGCTAATGCATTTATCCACAGTACTGTAATTGCTATTGCAAAATAAATAACAAATACTGACAGGGTCTTGTGCTCGTTTCCATTCACTTTTGAAGCCGACCAATAATTGACCCAATATTTACGCCATATCAGGAAACTTTACAGCAAGCATTGCATCCCTGCTGATTTAAAAGCAGAGTGCAAACTTTGAGCTCAAAAGATATATTGTGAACAAAGCACCATCAGTGTAGAGGAATGAATTGAAACGAGCAGGGTTAAGCGGAATCCCACTCAAGTTCCCTTATTCAGCCTTTCTGAAAACATGTTACGGTTAACCACCTCAGCAACCAACTTTTCATGTGTTCCAAAACTTTGTTTATTGTGAATCAGAACCTCCAGAAAACTTGTCACACCCTGAAATGCATTAATTACAATCCAATTATTTTGTTGAGCATCCGTTGTCAACCATGTGTTTGCATGATCATGTGTTGAGCATGACGCCCCGACACTTTTTTTTTTTTTTTGGTGCACATCAACAGGTACAGCAGGCAGCTGTTTCTCACCAAACAGCTCCAAAATGCACATCTGAAACCATTTAAATCAAAAGCAGTCACAGTTTCCATTATAGGCATTCCAGCATGGCCTTTCACTTTGTGCTGCAGCCTTTCTCAGCATGGGTGTCTGTGTATAAAGTGGGCACATGGCAGCACAAATATGACACCCACTGTGCATTCCCCTCAGGAACACTAAAAGAGAAAGAGACCAAGAAAAGGAAAGATTGCGCCAAGCCGAATAACCTCCTTGGACTTACATTTTTTTGCTGCTTCAGATAAGAACCTTTACTATAACAAACAAACAAAAATGACAGGGAGAAGACAAATCATATCATGTGGTCAAGCAGTGAAAGACTCACAAAGGCGGAGGTAACGTTTAACTAGCGAGAAAATGAAATCGTCGAACCCAGTGGCTCTTAACCTTGTTAGAATTACCGAACCCAACCAGTTCACATGCACATTCAGCAAACATAGGATTTTTTTTTTTTTTTTTTTACAAATTCAAGACATTAAAAACGCATCTATTAAAAACTGAAAAAAAAGGAAATCAATTTTCAAGACATAAGTATAGGTTTTTAAATTTAATTGTATGGGAGAGGCTTCGTCGAACCCCTGAGACCGATTCACCGAACCCCTTAAGAACCACTGATCTAACCCGTAAAAATACTTAAATTGGAATCAGGGTTGACAAACTTTTCGTTCAGAAGAACCAGTGCAGAGGTGCAGGGTTTGATTCCGGCTTCGGCTTTCATGTGTGGAGTTTGCATGTTTTCCCCGTGCCTGCGTGGGTTTTCTCGGGGTATTCTGGTTTCCTCCCACATTCCAAAAACACGCATGGCAGGTTAATGGAACACTAAATTGTTCATAGGTGTGAGTGTGATCGTGAATGGTTGTTCATCTCTGTGTGGCTTGTGATTGGCTGGCAACCAGCAGCTCAGGGTGTACACCGCCTACTGACTAAAGACAGCTGGGATAGGCTCCAGCACGCTCGTGACCCTCATAAGCATAAGCGAATTGTAAAATTAATGGATGGGTTACAGTATCGTCATTTTTGCTAGCTCTACCGACGTTTGCTTACTGTATCCTGCGCCTTCAAACATTGACAAATAATAACTTGCTGGTCATTAAATTGCCTTTCCTGCCTTTTAAGCAGTGGTGTCAAAACGTACAGCCTGTGGGCCGGCTTTCCGCTCGACTATTACAGCCAGCAATGACACACATACAAGGCATGACCAACGGCATAAGATGCTTTGTTAGTGGGGCTTGCCTTTCAGTATGTCTGCTAGCAATGCATTGTGGGAAATTCAGAAAAGCTCGAACCTCTAGATACTGTTGCTTCAATTTGGTGCTAATTTGGCTCTTCCCCGATCGATTATGAAGGACCGGGGCTGCTGTCGTCGCTCCACCATGTCTCCATGCTTCACCGCTCAATGCACAATTCAGCATTTCACATTTTCAATTGTGGGGCAACTATATGAACACAAGTTAACCGTGAGCCAGCGCCGTCTGCACAATATCCCCACATCTACAACTGGCTTGTTGTCAAGCAGATAAAATAGCCTACCACAACTATCCAGCAACTATTTTTGCTTGTTTTGAACCTTTTACGGCAATTTGATTCCTGACTTTTCTTTTTATATGTCTGTAACAATTAGTGGCAGTAACAAGCTGCTGAAACACGCTCTCGAAGTGGCATTGATCAAAGAGAAAAAATACAAGTGTATTATTCATGAAATGCCCATTGAACCATGACCACTGTATGGAACGATTCGATACAGAATGCGTATTATTGCACCCTTAATATAAACACATCTTTTCCTCACTTGAAATCAACGGCATTAGACTGCTTATTTGGCGGTCGAGAACTTGGATGACAAAAAAGAAAATAAAGAAAAAATTTTCCAAAAACCAGGCAAAACCAATAAATATGATTTGAGACGGAGTTTGCACAAATGGGGATTTGGAGGGTGCTCACTTTGCTGCTCATCTTCTGATACAAACTCCCAGACGCAGCCACTGCCACTTTGTATTATTTCGTAGCAGCCATCTATAATCTGTTCCAGCACACTTGCCATGAAATGAGTGATGTGAGACTTGTAATGTGCTGGGCAGGCAAAGCCTAATAGATAACATGAGCATTCCCCTCCCTGCATCTAGTCCTCATTCCTTTCCACAGGCAAATCAAGCTCCCTCAGCGGTAAACAAGGCAACGATTTGGTTCAGTATGGGGGAAGCTGATTTCTCTGGCTGACTATTCATCTCATAGACAGTAAAATATCTTTGGCGAGTTGGTCTTATTGCTTTATGTTTGACTCCGATACTGTTCAAAATGGTGATTGTCATTTGGCAACTGTATTGTACGGTATGCGTGTGCTTCTATACATATGAAGCTTGACGGGAAACCAGTGCAGAGCTGACAGTTGTAGTCTGTCGTCTCTTGTGGTGGAAGAAAGAACCCTGTTTTGATTGTGATGAATATATAATTTCAGTTTTTTTTTCCCCAAGAGCTGTCCGCCTTTTCTTTTGTGCTATTGTTCCTTTGATCTGGCTTTGGTCAAAATCGCATTCCATCTGGATGAGCTCACTCTCGCCCTGCAAATAAAGGCATTTTCCACTAACATATACAGCAGCATACGAACTATAATAACCAGTGCATTGATAGGCCTGTACATTTGTAACTGGTAAAAACAACAGTTACCACATGATTATTAATCTCTTTTGTTTATTTGGGTTTCACCATCCTTTTCTGGACTTTCAGGAGGCCCGTGTGGCTTTAGTTCAAATTTATGCACTGTAGGTGTGCATGTGAGTATAAATGGTTATCTGTATCCGCATGTGTCCTGCGAATGACAGGCAACCAATCCAGCTTGCACCCCATCTCTCAAACACAGTCACCAGGGATGTACTCCAGCTCTCAAATCCCCAAAGAGAAAATGTTGGAACCAGATTAGCTTCAGCCATTGTGGTCGTCAAAGCTTGACTGTACAATTACTTTTTTAAGAAATCATTATCATGGCTGACAAAAGTTTCCACAGAAATGCATGGAAACACCACTCACCGACTTTTACTTTATTATACTTGACTGAATAATAATAATTAATAATCATCATAATATTAATAGGGCGGCTCGGTGAGCGAGTGGTTTGCGCGTCGGCCTCACAGTGGAGAGATGCAGGGTTCGATTCCGGCTTCGGCCTTCCTGTGTGGAGTTTGCGTGTTCTCCCCGTGCCTGCGTGGTTTTTCTCCGGGTACTCCGGTTTCCTTCCACAATCCAAAAACATGCATGGCAGGCTGATTGAACACTCTAAATTGTCCCTAGGTGTGAGTGTGAGCGCGGATGGTTGTTAGTCTGTGTGTGCCCTGCGATTGGCTGGACAACCAGTTCACTGTGTCCCCCCGCCTACTCCCCGAAAAGAGCTGGGATAGGCTCCAGCACCCCCCACAAACTTTGTGAGGATAAAGCGGTTCAGAAAATGGATGGATGGATGTAATGTGCAAAACACTTTATTTAAATGATATAAAAAACACGCAAGTATTCACTTAATTTTCGATTGTTTACTTTAAAAATGTCATGTGTTTTTGAATCTTTCCTTGTGAGAAATCAGGAATGGGTGTGATTACAGTACATGTACAGTATATTAGAACAATGTGACTCCCAATCATTGTGGACATGTTTGTGTCCTTGATCCTATATTTAACAAGAGGAATTAGGGATTCCCAACATGCCGTGAGCCACTTGGACAGCCTCATACTAGAAAACCCTGTTGAACAGGATGATCATCAATCTTCGAAGGACAGCGGGGAACCCTCGTCTTTTGCTCTGCTTTAGCTCGTTTTTCACTTCTCCTTCCTGAAAACATGCATATTTAATCACGTTGACATCTCTCTGATTCAACACTCCTTTTCTTGTAGTCTGTAGTGCTGCTTCTTCCCGCCCTTTAAAGCAAAACTCACCTTACTATTGCTGTGGGTCCTTGACACCAAGTGGTAGAAGGTTCAGTCCATCCATTTTTGTCCAGTATCTGAAATGCACTATCAAAGGATGCCAGGAAGGTCAAAGCAAGAATGGCTTGCTCTGTTTGAGGATGCTGCCAGTGGTTGAACAAACACGCAGATTTTGTGGTCTCCGAAAAGTGATAAATTCGGAGGTACAAGGATTCCATTCAGCGTCAATAATTTGCGATTGGCTATGTGCAGTTTTGCTCGCGTGACATCGGTCATCCGGCGCGGCCCTGCTCGAAACAATGCAACCACCGTCCCTAATTGGGTTGCGAGTCAAGTGCGTAAACCAACAGTCCAAAAGTCAGGGCTGCTAACCCGCCACTCACTTGCACTCGCTTTTGTATTTCCACTGCTCACATTGTTTGTTTAGATTCTTGCCTTTCACGTAAATTTGTAACGCGTACAAAATTAAACATATTGCTACACTGTATGTCCAGTCAGCAGTTGCCAGTTGGTCCTCAGCTCTCTTTTTCCAATATGCAACTAACAATGCCTCAGTACATGAAATCGGTGCTGTGTCTGTTGACTTGGAGTCAGGCTGTAAATGTAATTTTTGTATTCACAACTATAAAGCAGCTGACAGTCTTTTATTGTGTGAGAGAGTTTGTTACATCCCGATGAATCTCTAATCAAGACTGACTTTTGAAGGAAAATTTATGTTCATATGTGGTCTGATTTTTGTCTCCCCAAACACGACTATAATTCTCATAGCGAACAATTGATGCTAAATTGAGAATTTTCAAGTGATCAATAAATCCTAAATATTCGATAAATATGTTTTCATAAGTAATCTGATTCCATTTTGGTCACATTCTGAAAGTGCAGAACATATTTATCTCTGGGAAAAGCAGTAATGTTTCATTGTTGTTCGGGTTGTCATGTTTGACAACAAAGAAGCCCAGATTGGGATCATTGCCTTCCCAGCCATCATCTTTCCAAGTGTACTGTGGCTTTTGGGGTTCTGCAAATACACCACGAAGCAGGGTCCTCCCATCTTCTCTGAATCAAACCTCATCTGGGTGGTTTTTGTCATCTGCTTCTCGCTGTTGAGAATGCTGACAGTGAGGATAACTGTTTCCTAAACCTTATCTGGGAGCTTTCTAATTTGTGCATGTTCTTCTGCCACTTCCTCCAACCGAAGACCTTTTCAAATTTATGGCCACATCGGCACCCCTCTTTTAAAAATGTTTAATGATTTTTTTTGTCCCCGATTCTGCCAACATTCTTTTTGTTTCTGTGTGCCTTTTCACCATGTTTCTGCTAAAGGTAGTTGGCCAAGGCAAATATGTTCTGCATGATGCAATTTGAATTTACTGGCATCACATCATCATGTAATAATTGACCAAAATCAGACTCGACCTACACACACTCACACACATGCACACATTCAGTGACACACTGAAGGGATCCGCTCATACTTCTACAGTTCTGTGTGTGTATGTGTGTGGGTGCACAGGCACACACTTCTACTATCACATTTCAAATACAGTGAAAGTGACAGACCACCCACCTGCTCTGGCTCCTCTTATTTGTGTTTGCACTGCATTCGTGGGAGAGCAGCTAATGGGATTTCACTATCAGCATTTCAGTGTTGCGACCATGTCAGCTCACACTCCTCCGTCTCACTCTAAACAGTCAAGCAAGGTGAAGCTGCTCAGTCTGCACGGCGACAAAATGACTGTGAATGGCACAATAAATGAAGTCCAACATAATGCTGCTTTCGTTTCAGTTATTCACAGGCAGTGGAGGGACAGCGCCAACAGAGAGCACGCCACTGTCCGTTTGGAAGAGTTATGCAGCAACTGTCGTGACTACTACGGTATTTGCTACCTGTTAGGAGCGGAGGCCGGCTTGGAGGGTGTGAGAAACACGGCGCTTGCCAGAATGTCCGCGACAGCCTCGCGGGGCTTTACCGCCTCAGTTGTCATGGACGGCCGAGGAGGTGATCCAGACGTGGGGCGTCCCGGCCTCGCTCTAGAAGGGGCACACCAGTGTTTGAACCTTTTGGCCGATACAAATGAATATTATTGTTGAGAAATTGCGGTATAAGGTATGATATAGGAATTCATTACTTGGTTGCAATTTCACAAGTTTTATGAAGACTTTTGTCAAAAAATCAAGTATTAATATTTTGATTCATTCATATATTGACCTTGTTTTTTGTCTCTATCAGCTATCTCTTTGCCAAAACGAAAACACTCACTTCAAGTTCAAGTCGAAATAGGTCATGAGCATCACAACTAAAAATGAAATGATGGCAGACAGTCATGGTGTGATGGCACCCTCTGTCTCAGGCTGACATGAGGTAGAAGGAGTTACAGGTTTTATCGGAGGTGCAGACAGATGTTAACTCAGCAGGCAGGAGCAGAAGTGAAGCCACATCGAGTACAATTCAGTAGTGTGTTTGTCACATCTTGGGGACATAGATTGGTTTCCATTGTCACTCATGGAGTGACATAAGGAAAACCAACTTACCGGTAAATTAATCTTGCAACTTTTCTGGACATGCCTGTTTTAGTGTGTGTCTCTGTACTTGCAATCAACATAGATTTGATGAGGACATCTGGGCAGCCCACCGCCCGTGAACAGAACCGCTGGGCTGGCTATTCTGGAGGTGCATGTTATGTTAACTAAGGATATGAAATGCAAGGTAAGCATCTATTTTTAGCACATCCTGTATATTCAGACCTAGGACTAGCTTTCAAATGGTTTACTTTTCCATTTCAAATGAAAGACGATACCACAAAAAGTGTTTTGTCCGTGCCTACCTGAAAGCACAAAATAATGTACAACAAGAGAAATGACTGCTTGGATTCCGCCAAGCCTTATGCGCTTGATTAAAGATGTGTCAAAGATGAGTGAACTGTTTCCATTTTGTCACTATATCTACAAATGCAAGTCAAAAATCAAAGCAAAGTGAAAAAACACATATATCAACAACAGAAATACCACCGACTTCTCTGGGCCAAAGCTCATCTGAAATGGATTGACGCAAGTGTGGTTTAGTCATATTTCAAATTTTTTTAGAAATCATATACATCATGTCCACCGGAGAAAAGAGGAAAGGGACTCTTCTGATTAATATCATGTCAAGTTCAAAAGCCAGCATCTGTGATTGAACAGGGCATGGCTTCACAGTAAAAAGAGTGCCCATACAAGACTGGCCTGCCAGCAGTCCAGACATGCCTCCCATTGAAAATACATGTTGCATTATGAGGTGAAAAATACAACAACAGAAACCCTAGACTGAAGAATGGGAAAGAACTCCACCTACAAAGCTCCAACCATTGTACAACAATTGTTGAGTATTGTTATTGTTGTCGTAAAGTAACAAAGTTAATCAGTTTGAACATTAAATTGCTTGTCATTGAATTAGCTTTGTCTTTGTATTCAAATAAATATAGTTTAAGTTGAACATATTGACCTATTTGTGCTTTTTAAACTGTTTCAGTATTTTCGGGCCAAATTACCGTCTGCACTGAGTAAAATATTTATTGTGTTGTACCATCTTTGTGATTGCGACATTGCACGCTTCCTGTTGATTATAAACATAAAAAAAGCACATCAAAGTAATTGTCCTCGATGCAGCATATACAGTCGGTAGATGTTCCGCATTAGATTTATAATTTGCACAGCAAAAATATTCCAGAAGGTTTATTCCAAGGCAAAATACTTATACAGTGTTAAGTGTATTAAAGTACTGTATGTCTTCCATTAAGGCAACACAAAATTAATGTTGGACATAAACATACCAAAATAATTACCAAACTTCCACTAACCCACATAGGTTGTGTGGGTAAGCGGAGGTTCCACCACACGAGCTCACCCGGTCACAAATTTAGTAGCAGCCGTGTTGGATCTGTGAGTGACAGTGGGAGCAGATAGATAAGATCGTGGCACCCATGTCAATGGTGGCTCGCATAGAGCCCCTGCGGTCTACTCACCACACATAAACCGATCAGTGTACGTCTTGTGCTGAAGGAGCTGACACGTCGTAGCAGGAGGGAAGAGCTTCAGGACTAGACAGTCAGGGTTAAGAATGACAGAGAGGTGATTTCTGACATGACACTGACAACTTCTGTTCCTCCACTGACTGATGCACAAGTGTTTCAAAGGACGGAGAAATAGTCTGAACAGATTTTCTCTCTCCACAATAAATTATATTCATTGTGTTTGGACCTGTACTCTATAGATCAGGGGTCAGCAAACTTTTTGAAATGGAGACTGACATCTTGGCTATTGATTAGCGCAAAGGGGAACCAGTAGATGTGTCACAATGACTCGATCGATCAAGAATTCCTTAATCATCTCATGAATCGATTATTTTGATAAGTGAGTAATCGCTTTTAGCCATTTTCCCTTAAAATTCCTGACATCCTCTTATGTCAGCCTCACATAAGTAAGTATTTACAGATTTCTCTCATCCTCACTGAAAGCAGACATCTTTTGTTTTTGATCAATGTCAGACATTTGCAAACATCTGTTATTACTTTGGAAAACAATGATCAACATTTTTCCCTATTATCACACGTTGCGGACCAAACCCGTAATTGAGCCATAATTTATGAGATTCTTGTTTGTAGTTCAATCCATTACAACTCAGAACAATTACAATTACATTGTGTGTGGGCGTGTGTGCGTGTGTATGTGTGTGTGTGTGTGTGTGTGTGTGTGTGTGTGTGTGTGTGTGTGTGTGTGTGCGTGTGTGTGTGTGTGTGTGTGTGTGCGTGTATATATATATATATATACAGTGATCCCTCCACCATGCGCTATTTTGGTTCGTTTATCGCGGCTTCAGTGCAGCGCGGATTTTTTTCAAACATATTCATAATTTTTTTTTTTTTAAGTCCGCAAACAGTCCGCGAGAAGCAGCAAAAGTCAGCAAAACAACAGCGAGTCACATAGAGCAAC
Organism: Hippocampus comes; assembly: GCF_001891065.2. Lineage (NCBI taxonomy): Eukaryota > Metazoa > Chordata > Actinopteri > Syngnathiformes > Syngnathidae > Hippocampus > Hippocampus comes. The sequence goes on from NW_017805882.1 coordinate 5,170,496, forward strand.
ATATACAGTACTACATGTATATGTTTACTGTATTTTGTTATTCATACACTAATCTAACCTAATTTATAAATGTTTAAATCTATTAGTATACAGCATTAAGTAATGCTAATTACTACAAAATTTACTTCTACATGCATGTATACCATTAAATTTGGCCTTATATTTTTAATAGTCATACACATGTCGATGTACCTATACGGGTGGGGGGTTGGGGGCGTCACTACTTTCGTTTATCGCGGGTGGTTTTGGTCCCCATTAACCGCGATAAACGAGGGATATCTGTATATATATATATATATATATATATATTATATATATATATATATAAACCAAACAACTACAGGTCATAAACTGACAAGGAACTTGACAAATAAAGGTCGCAATACTATCTTAAGTGCGCGCGCGTGTGTGTGTGTGTGTGTGTGTGTGTGTGTGTGTGTGTGTTTAATGTGTCCAAATTGAAAAATTTCCCAGTGTGAGAATAAGAAAGGTTACTTTATCTGATCTAATCTTATATTAATGTCGAAGATTATATTAACGTTTTGTAAGTAAAGGCAAGACAAACTTCATATTTGGATGTAATAAATTACAATCAATACAAGATACTGTATCTTTATTTACATAGCGTTTTCACAACAACTGCAGCTGTAACAAAGTGTCGTACGCAACATTTCACATAAAACATTGACAAGAACAGATGTGTAACTATTCCAACGTACGCCTTGTTTGAAACAGTTATAGATGAAAGAGGAGACAATCAAAGGATGGGAAGAATGAAATGCATCCCTGTAAACTGGCTCAAAACGTCACACGAACAAACCACAGACAGACTTCCAGGAACCACTGTCCACTTCCACAGTGGAAATCACTCTTTCCCAGCAATGACTGACCAAGGCATTCCTCAAGTTGGAGAAGATGACGCCATAAAAACGCAGAGAAGCTGTACATGAGGCTTGTGATGGTTCTGGACATACAGTCTTGGTACTTTGACCTTGACTCCATCTAAAGTGTGTGGGAGCAAAAAGCACAGTGTCGAAAATCCTCTGAAACAAACAACAGTGATGCAGCTGCATTCAATTTCCTGCTGCATGCTGTTTTCTATCAGAAGGTCTTTCAAGATGCATCAAGAGAGCCAAGCTTGGGAATGCCCGTGAATTTAAAACAGTTCTCCCTCAGCACTTGGCTTAATTTGGGATATTCACAAGAATGCCAGTTCTCACTCCACATCTTTCCTCATGGGATTTTCATCTTAGAATGACAACAAGAAAAATACAATAATTTAGATTTTGCAGTATGCCAAGTGTGATCTGTCACATATTTTAGCATTTAATATTGTCACTCGTGAGCAGTCACTACAATAGAGACCATTGAAAAAAATCAGTTATCAAATCCACTCTCATATTTAAAAGCCAAACCTTTCACCCACATACAAAAGCAATATCCTTACATGTCAATTGCTGATCAACTTTATGGGGCAACCATGCTTTTTCTTTGCTGTTTTTCTTCTGCTTGGTTTAAGGAGAGGGCGGCCCGGTGGACAACTGTTTAGCGTGTAGGCCTCGCAGTGTAGAGGTGTAGGGTTAGATTCCAGCTCCTGCCTTCCTGTGTGGAGTTTGCATGTTCTCCCCGTGCCTGCGTGGGTTTTCTTCGGGTATTCCGGTTTCCTTCCACATTCCACAAATATGCATGGCAGGTTAATGGAACACTCGAAATTGTCTTAAGATGTGAGTGTGAGCACGGATGGTTGTTTGTCTATATGTGCCCAGTGATTGGCTGGCAACCAGTTCAGGGTGTCCCCCGCCTACTGTCCGAAGACAGCTGGGTTGGCGATAGCACACCCGCAACCCTTGTGAGGATACGCGAATTAGAAGATCTGTTTGTGACCAACAGGTGGCACTGTAGGGCACCGCCTGCAGCTGCACACCTGTTGGTCATTGTGTCGTTAATTGTCACTTTAAAAGACTTGATGCCCGACCACTCAGTGTCGGATCATTGTTTGTTGCTGTTCCTGTTACTGCTTCTGTTGGTTTGTGTTTATCACTTTGTTTTTTGCTTATGCCATCAAGTTGCTGTTTGTACGACCCCCCCCCCGCCATTTTTTTATGCTTTCATTTTAATTTGATATTATTATCAAAGCAGGTATGTTGATGTCAATAAATGCTACGATAGAGTTTTTCAACATTCAGAAATTAACAATATAAAGAAACAGTGACCTGATATTGTTTAATTGACAGAATCAAATGTGCAATAACCATTCATGCCACAAAGTAGGTCCGAAGCATGCAAAACTGATGGTGCCGTAAACCATCCATCCATCCATTTTCTGATCCGCTTATCCTCACAAGGGTCACGGGTGTGCTAGAGCCTATCCCAGCTGTCTTTGGGCAGGAGGCGAGGGTATGTAAATGTAGCATAAGGCCAACCAGTCACAAACCCGATTCCATGTTGTCCATGGTACTGTGTGCGAGCTGATCATGTGATCGGAAATTGGACCCGATCACATCATTTTCTGGGGGAGGAAAAGATATATATCGATACATCTATATAGATATAGATAGATAGGGTGGCACAGTGGTCGACTAGTTGGCATGTCTGCTTCACATTGCAGAAGTCCACACTGAAACAGAATTTCATCTTCACACAGGTTATACACTGGTACAGCACAATGTTTCTGGTCTGCAATAGCTGTGTAAAGAGGACATCTAAGCATATAATATGATTTGAAGCTGTATTATTTTTTTGCGTTCTGAGCATCAGTCTGAAACTGCTTTCCATTGTGCATTGTGCGTCTAAAGAACAATAAGAAAGGCAAAAAAAAAAATCAATGTACTGTATCCTCAAGCAATGAAAAGTCAATAGATTTCTGAGAATCTGCACATATTGACACAACAGACGGAATGCTTGGTTTTGTGTGGCCACAATTCCTTCAATTATTATCCCAGCAATATAACCTGTCATTAATTATTTGTTGAACTGGTGCTTGTTAATTCAATGGACTTCATATGTACAGTATTTTTTTCCTTTCCACAGGCTTATATGTGAAGCAATATATGCTTCCATATTCAGAGGTGAGGATGAGAGCGATGGTGGTAATGCGAAGGGATTTTCTGGCTCGATTGAATGCTCGTATCAATTGCAATCTAGTCAAATATAGTTAGCTCATCTTTATTTTCATTATACAAGACATATGACGCCCTGGACTTACCCGATATTAGTACCACCTAATCTTCATTATAAATCTTACCCCATTTCCCTGTGTGAATGAAAAATGAAATAGATTATGCAGATGTAAATTATGCAGTCTCACTGTTTTATACACACACACACACCATATATATATATATATATATATATATATATATATATATATACATATATAGCTAGCTTGGTAAATGGTTTCTTAAAGGATGGTATTCCTTATTAAAATTCTATGAAGCACAACCTCAGTGCCTGTGTGGGTGTACATGTATGCGGTGTAGCACCCCGCCCTGACCGAATAAACTGCATTAACTATCCTTTTGCTGTCACGACCCCATAAGAAATAACTAGATAGCGGTTGGCAAAATACTGCATTTCTTATCCTTAGCAATATGTTAACCCTATTCCTCAAATGAAGCATATTATTTATCCAAGTTCCTCACAATATGCCAACTGTGTTAAATACGCACACACACACACACGCACGCACGCACGCACGCACGCACGCACGCACGCACACACACACACACACACAAATTGTTTATGGAAAATGGGTACTTTTTAAATGGGAATGAGTTCAGAGAGCGTTGACTGCATCAAACTGAAACCTGTGATCTGCGGCCAGTTCATAAACTTCCCAATGAGAAGTGAGTCCAATTAAATGTTGTTTGGATTTCATCCAGTTTTAGTTTGGGGCCATGTAATTCGGTGCAGGTTTTGGCTCGTATGTTTGCGGGGATGCATCCTGCATTATGTTTTATTACTATATATTGGTTTTGAGCATTCCAAATTAATTTTTGATGGCTATGACAAGATCAAACCTGAACTGAAACATCTGGTTGAAATGCTTTTGTGATAAAGTTAATCAAGCTACATTTTGAAGATTATTCCACATGCTCAATTCATTTGAAATCAGCATTTTTTTGTCAAATAAATACAGAAAGCTTGTTTTCCCCAATGGTCAAACAATTTGGTAACCAACTAAACTTTGGCGGACAATATGCCTCACATGATCAATTCACCCATTCTCAATGTTTGTCATCCTGTAAGCCTTCAGTGTACCAGGACTGTGGGCTCTGAAACGTCTACCTCACAGTTCGAAGTCTATGAGCAAAAAGAATGCTGACAGCTCAGTGATATCTTGTAATTATTATGATTATTTTTTTTTTAATATATAATTTCTCTCGATGTCATCACATCCCTCATATGAACCATCAAAAATGCATTCAGGTGCAAAGACTTTCCGACCAAGTTGTCTTCATTATTTACTGAAAAAAATATAGGAATCCTAACATTGGAGTAAAACATGACACACGACCTCCAGGTCTTATTTAGTGCATGCACAAAATATATGAAGGAGATCCCCGTTTTTGTAAAATAAGTAGTAAAAACATCCTAATCCATTTTACTGTTATAGTGGTGTCTTCTGTGGTCTAGAATGTGTAACACCGTGTGATACTTTCTTTGTACTGATTGGAGCGGTGATAGACTCTGTATTAGTGAATTCTTGCAAATCTAAAAGCCGGACTGTTAACAGATGAAGTGAAACCACCTCTCAAAGCACAAATAAAATCCCACCTGCTGGCGTTTTGTTGGGAAATATCAATCTCAAATCACCATGTACTCTAAACTGAACCTTGTTGTGCATCTGCGTGTCAAGGAGGGGAAGCATTTGGTTTTGGTTTATATTTTATTTAGCAGGCCTCGTAAGCAATGTGATATTGACAAAAACTACGCCTTTGATGCTCCTTTTTCGTCAATGCACCAAAACAACACTTTTATCCATTGAATGTGCTGACTAACTGAGGCTTTACTGCCTCGTCTTCACGCTTGAATTTGCAGTCGTTTGTGGTTCCTTGCTCCTAATAGCATCCTCTTAAGTCGGATCTGATATTCTCGTCTCAATTAAGCACGGTATGTCCCACAGAAAGGCCCTCGTAAATATTCCCCTCTGCTGGCTTCTTGCATGTCTTTGTCAGAATGTAAATTAGGGCTCGATCAAGATGGCATCAGCTCACCGCTATAAACAGCAAAAGGTAGCACAGAGAAGCAAATTGAAAGCCGTCACTGCTGGAGCAGTCCGGTAAGCTTGGCAGACTCCTACATGTAACATGAGGAAATGAGTTTGTGTCAGGACTATTTTGGAGATGCTTTGAAGTCTTATTTTACCCCGTTTGCCTTCGGGTTGGGGGGGGGGGGGATACCGCCGAAAGTAGGGAATAGGGGTCGTTTGAGAGGTTGCCTGGTACGATTTGGGGAAATCTACCCTCATATCCCAAAAGGCACTCTTCTCTGCTCTCCTGATCTTGTTCTTGGGTGGTCAAAGTAAAAATCTCATCAGATTTGATGTGCATTTGACTTTGCTGCAAATTGCATAGGCACACCAGTGTTGTACGATTTTAATTTTTTAATGTAGAAAATTATTGCATAATACATGCAACATTATCCATTCCGATGCAAACATTTTCAGAGTTCCCTGTTGTGTTTTTTTGTTTTCTCATTGAAAAATTGTTCACTTAAGCAGTTAAGAAAAAAGAAGAATCGAAACATCACCATCCCAGTGAAAAGGGCATTGTTATTCTTATATTGTCCAATCAATAGTCAGCAGAGAGTCTGTCGATATGAGCCTTGAGCAAAGAACTCCTCACTGGATGGATGGGGGAGGGGGACATTTCTTAAGTAGATCAAACAATCCTTTCTACTCACTTACAGGCAAAGACAAACATTTTCACATGTGGGACATACAGTACAGTGTGATATACAGTACAGCAATGGAAGAAAAAAGAATAGGCCTGGTCATTGGCAAAATTCTAGGCCTGTGTGGTTGGCCGAAGCTTAACCTGCTTTCGACTTGACAATCGACTCTCCCATTTGTTTCTATAGCATCAGCAGAATGGACGCTGAAGGACTGCAAAACTCACACACGTGCTCATGCACACATCCAGACTTCCTTGGTAAAGATGGTGGATGCGTCCCACCCCCCTGTTGCTTCCAGAGCGATGTTCCGAGAGTTGGGACAGTGAAAGGGGCATCCCGCAGTGCTGTTGGAGCGTCCTTGGCAGCGCCAGACAACTTCACTATATCCCTACCCTAGCAGGGGGCAATAATCACATCAAGCTCCGCTGACAAGAGGCATTGAATTCAGCTCCGGTCTGCTTTAGAGTTTGGCATCCAGCTGCCTCTTCTGAACATGCTGCTGAAATGCCCAAAGGTTTGTATTCCTTTTTTTCTTCCACCATACAGTTTTTTTTCTTCTACTTTTTGTGTTGCAACCATAACATAAATATATATGGAAGCGTTTCGAAATTCCATGTCACCAGGTCAAGTATCTGCATGGACAGAATCACCTGTCATCGGCATTGTTGTACCGCGCCTTCTGTTTGCCATGGTAGCTTTGATGCAATACACATTTTGCCTTGTCATTCTCTATTAAAGTATACATTTTCAGGGGGAATCATATATATTTTGGGAATCAATAAACCATATTTTGTTGACATTTAGTGTGTGGTGCTTTTACATGTATGCTGGCAAACCAATATAACTGCAAATAACCTGAATTGGCATGACGTACTTCTTCTAAAACCCACCAAAAGTGATGCTAACCCCACTGGACTGTTGTAAACAGCTTTGAGGCCCGATTGAACTCATCGGCGACCCAGTGAGTCTGGCTTCCAGCAGCTAGACTCCATTCATCACCTGCTTTCAATGGCCACCACCAAGCCGCCTCCGGCTTGAAGGCCAGGTAGGGAGCCGAGTGGTGCACAATGTTTAGGGGATTAGCAATCAAAGGAGTGCAGAGGCTAGGGCCTTATGTCTCAGGCGGCCATTCTATTCTAGCTTGTGAGAAGAGCTCCAGGAGCGGCCAAGGTCACCGTCTACTGCTCGGCAGGAGGTAATTGGGAAAGAGTCTGGGAACTGTCCGTCTGCGCTTTGCTAATCATGTGCTAGCAGACTAGCAGCACAGCAGGTGTCTCAGCCAACAAACATTCATTGTTCGTACCACGGTTAGCATGGCTGACAACATGATAATGCCTTTTGCCAGCCTTGCACTTTTCCTCCGTTCCAGTCTGTCAGATTACTTTATCGATATTTGATGTAAACTGTAGGTCAACGTAGACAACAGATCAGTTGATCTAGTTGCATTGTACCTAAGTTGTTTTGAGATATTCCCGTGGAGGATATGGTTGTGAGATGATGGGGAGTTATGACAAAGGCCTTTTGTGGAAAGGAAGTGAAATGTAAATGTCATAAATTTTCTCGTGTATCTGACAAAGCATTTATGTATTTATTTATTTTTACCATTCTTTTTTGATCATCTGTCACCATCCTGAATAGTTTTAAGCTGATTTGGCATCCCGTGGTGCAAGACACTGAGCCATTAAACTGTGATGGGCCAGCTGGTCGTAGACTTGGATCGTAGTTCATATATTCCCCGGAAAGGCACACTGAAAAGATTAGCGTAGCCTTCTACGAACGAGAGGGGGGGAAGCAAGCGGTGAGCGAACAGTGATACAAAACAATTCGTAATCCAGTTTGGAGGCAAGAGAGCAAGCATGGCTCGCCAGTCCAGCCTCCCACAAACACACCCCTGTTGGGATATTGGCAAGTTGTCATGACGACAGGGATGTTCTGCTGATGAAGTCTCGCTTAACGTTGTCCAATCAGATCGTGAAACTACCACCGCAGCGTGAACAGCGCAGGACGCACCTATTCCGGTTGCACAATTCCAAGAAAGGGCTGGCGAAATCCGAGACCACCAACGGAAAATTAACAGTCTATGGGATGTTGTCAATGGAATGCCATGGTTCGACAAAACGCAATCAGCGGGGGTCGTGGATCCAGGGGCTGCCAGGTAGGGGGTCCCCCTTATTATGCCGTTAAAGCCGTATTTCTTTCGTGTTATTAGTACAAAATGTATATTCAACATTCGTTATGATTATTGTGGTAAACTAAATCAAACGTGTGTTAATATGACTTAGTGGTTTGCGTACCGAGTTGAAGCGATCCAGCTTCTTTGGAGAACTCCACTAAAATGGTTAAACACTCCTGCAGGTGGTTTTTGCAAATCTGCACCGGCAATGATAAACCCGATGAAAAGTGAAATGAAATCTTATGAATGGTTGGAAGTGTCATGCATATTCTGTCAAATCCAAGTCATATGATCGACTGTAATGTCATTTGCTATTCATTCCACTGCGGGATGTGAACCAGGAGCAAGAAAGGCTACTGTTGCTAAAGTGCAAAGTGAGCTAAAAACTCTCCTGGTGTTATTTTGAGTCAGGCCTTTTATCACAAACTGCAGGGAGGATTTTCTATTCATTTTCTCCAAGCTGACCAAAGGAGAAGAAGCCTTAGCTATGTGAAAGATGGAGGGCAGAGTGGGGGCGCATTCTTTTTTTTTTTTTTTTTTTTTCTTAGTGCACTGCAGGTAGCCGTTACGGTCATCATCCTTTTAAGCCTGTTATTGCGTTCTATCAAATGTAACATTTTTACTAATAACACAACATGACAATTCTTTTTTCTTTCTTTTAAAACATAAAATTGATATTATTTTCAAGTAGTTTTTAGCTTTTCGTTTGTACACTTCACGTTTCTGTCTTTAACCCCTCCCTTGCTGAACTCTATTCTCTCACACTGGTTCTCTGTGGGATACCATTTGACAGACTTGGACATAACACAGAGTGTATTCAATGGTTCAGACTTTGAAAATCAAATGTATGTATGTCTTCCTGAAAATAATTTGCTTGCCTGTTGGCTGGTTTGGACTTGTGTTGGCAAAGGTATTATATGTGTCATTTTTGTCTCACAGAATACTGATTTTCGTTTTTCTTTAGTTTCTCCCAAATGTGTTTTTGTCAATTTTCTATATTTGCTGGTAAAGATAAATGCAGCAGATGGGATGTGAAGCTGTAGCCATTCAGTCAGATTTCTCGAAAGAACAAGAATAATGTGTCGCTTTTAATGCCACTTTCATTAAATGTATGAGGAATTGCAGTAAGTCACGTAACTGTGTCAACATGGCAGCTCACCACCATGTCTTTCTTTCACTTAGCGATCTGAGGCCAGTTCACCATCTTATACTCAACTATATATATTAGTTCTGTTTTGCATATAATTATCCCATTTCATTGCTCTGTATCGGTAAAATAGATTTGGGCCGAGTTCCCCCAAAACCCTCATCAGCACTGCCTGATTGTTGTGCTACTAAAGTATATGTGTGAGGATCACTTGATTATTAGAAAGTAGGGATTTAAATCTACACTGATTCATTCAGTAAAACACTTTGATTGTAACAGTAGTGAGAGCAAAAAGGTTTTCACAACTTTGTCACTTGAAGTATTACAACATGGTACATTGTCATGGTGACCACTTGAGGTTAACCACTTTGAAAGAAAAAAAAATCTACTAATGCTTCATACACTTTCTCCATGCACAATATTAGTCAAAGCAAATAGCTGTACCACACCGCATTATACTCAGTTTTCTACTTTGATTGCTCAGGTTTTAATCTCGAGTCTATTGTAAAGTTTTCTTCGTCTTTCCCTGAAAATATATTCTTGTAGGTATTTCATTTTGTGTCTGGATATGTTTAAACACCTATAGCCCAGTTTGTTTTACTCATATAAACGTTCCGTGCCTTGGTCGACCACCGTAGTCCCATCACGGCTGGTAGAAGTGGGAATAAGCGTGCCATGATTGTTCATGCACAAACACCTGAATGAACCTGGACCTGTTGTATAATTATCGCACAACCTCCAGTTATTGTGATAACCGTCATCTTGCACGAAAGCTATCCAACAGACAATAGAAAATCAGGTCAACTCAAAATAATCCCGGGAGTCGGGAAATGTGCATTCATGTATTATGAAGTAAGGACGAGTTTGTGAGTAACCATGTTGACGGATAGTACGAAAACTGACCCAGTATAAGTGCACTCTTATTCACGGATACGTGCGAATTTGAGGTGGAAAGTGATCATTCTATTTTGGCCGAGTAATTGTTTGAAATGATGCACCTCAAGCAGGGCATTAGCACGACCATCGCCACGATGCTCATTTGAGCAGCACGATGGCATATTTTCGTGGATTTGCTTGTTCGCCATTAAGGACAGCAAACGCCTTTTCTTGAATTTTGTGTATTTGAACGGAACCCAAACATTGACAATGAGATTCAAGATGACTCCAGAGGATATGCCATTTTCAAAGTCATTCCTCTGAAAGGAAAGAACCACTTCACATCTTAATACCGTATTGGCGCGAACATAAAACGGTGTTTTTTACATTGAAATAAGACTGAAAAAGTGGGGTTCGTCTTACATTCGGGGTCTAGACATTATACCCATTCACGACGCCAGATGACGCCAGAAATCATTGAAGCGAATGCTGAACTTGACTCCCCAGGCCAAAATGAACCCCTGTCACAAAGAATAAAAATAAAAATAGCGGTAGCACGAAGAAGAAAAATTCAAAATAGCGGTAAGAAAGAAAAGAGAAGAAAATAATAGAAGAGATAACAGAAAATGGAGAAACGTAGTGACAATCTGGAGAAAAGTGGGTCAAAGCTCGGCCAGGTTAACCGGCAGCTGAGGTGAAGTTATGATGTAATTTACATTTCAAAAACCAGAAGCCATTCATTTACGAATGTTATTGCACTTTAGATTTGAATGAGGCAAAACAACATGCTTTTTCTCTCAAATATATTGCTATAATCATTTGTTTCAGATGTACTTTAACTATTTTCTGTATAAAAATTAATTTGGTGTTCAAAAAGTCTTTTTTCAAACTTGAGTCTTGAAAAAGAGCGGGTCGTCTTATAATCAGGGCCATCTTATATTCGGGCCAATACGGTAATTGTCATGACCACCAACATGACTATACATTCAAATTGCCTAGCAGGAAATGTATAACGTGATGATCGGGCTTGGGGTTGGCACAATTAATTGCCTGTCACTTGTCAGAGAAGTGCATATAAAAACGAGTACTGTTGTTTGAGAGACTGTCAGCCAAGGACAATGAATGTATCCAATTTCATCCCCAACTTCCATCTGATTTAATAAAGAGAGACGTGGAGCCCAGACAGAACTGTGAGAAAGTACTCGGCTGCAGCGCGGTCAGGTTGTAAACACAGACATGAAATAAAAGAGCCGCATTACAAACAGGTTTGATCTCCTCGGGGCTGTCCAGGCTGACTGACAGGGGAGGGGGTGGGGGTGGGTGGGGGAAGCAATGGTTTGGACTCCTTTTATTCCCATTTCTCACATCAACTACCTCTCTTTTGCCAGCAGCATTGTCATTTGAGCCGTCCGGATCCAAGTGAAGGTCCTGCATTGACAGAAGCAGCACCATCAAAGAGGGAGACAAACTGGCAGACAAACGCAGCCAGAGGCTGAAGACTTGAGAAACAGCTGAGACCCACCAATTTGTTAACGGCACCATTTTCGATGGAGTCATAACATTTCCCCCCTCCATCTCAGCCTTGTCTTTCCTTCGTTATGTCTTTGTTCATAACAAAGAGGCACAAAGAGATAAGCAACACACATTTTTTACCCCGTTTAGATATTTGATGGAAACAGCAGACTCTCATTCGGATGCCAAACTAATCAAATTAAATTCCTTGATATAATTTCGTTTTCAAATGATTCAAAAGCTGTTGTCATGCCAGTAAGATTGAGTTCTTTAAGAAACTCTAATTATTATCCTCTGTGTTCTTATGCCTCTCGTCTTGGAACAACCATGGGCAGATCATGAGATAATGAGTGTGTGTCTTTCTTCCGATGATGAGGCCCAGAGTGAGGATGACACGGTCCACAGATGAAGAGGCATCCTCCCCGGCTAATTTAGACAGGAGAATTAAAGGTCTAACATAGCTCCAAAGTGAATTGTGTCCTTGAAGTAAATGTGAGACATCAAATATCATTTGTAGCTGAAAGGCAGTTTCCTCAATGAAAGATAATTATGCATCTGCAGTCGAGGAATTCGCTTGTGCCTTCAAGAATCTAAATATATTATAAGGTAATGGAGAAAGACATTAACTTTAAGTCCAACTTCATTTCCATCTGAGATTGTTCTTTATCTTACTTCTTACACACAGCACAGAAATTTACCACCCACTGCCTAAGAAAGTTAGAGGTACGTGTGACATTGGGCTTTCAGCAAAGTGTGTCATGATATTTGTGTTAGCAGCAGTATATGGAGAATGTGCAGGTCTGCTGAAGTGGAAAAACCGGCACATCTTGATTTTTGTACTGGTGCAAACCAGGTTTTGTGTCTTTGTAAATTTGGACGACTTGACATGACGCTCCCGACTAGAAATAACAGTTTTTTAGCCACCTTGTACGTCAGTACACCACAGTGCCAGTGTGAAGTGTTTTGGAGCTATGAACAAAGAACAAATAGGCTTTTTCAACTTCCGAATGCTAGTACTGTCAAAGTTTCTACACGACACGATCTAGGGCAGTGTCCATATCATGAATTACTTAACATTATGTTTGTTCAGGCTATTTTCATCACCTCTGACATCAGGAAGATCATGTACTGTAACTGTATAGAAGGTGTCCAAATGTGGTGGCCACCTTACCTAATGAACAAAAATATCCCTCAAAAGGTACCATGAAATCCTAATCGGGCAATGTAAATGTCCGATTTTTTTTTTTTTTTTTCAGGGAAGAGTTGAAATAAATCATTTCAAAGAATAACTGAGTTAGTTTTTGGCTAAGGATTGAGTGGGGTGTTCCTTTTAGTACAGAATGACAACAGTGTGCAACAAACCTTCTGAATTACTGTTGAAATCAGTTCACTGAATGCATTAAGATAAGGTAAGAAAACCTTTATTTGTCTCACAATGGAGAAATTCGCCATTTACAGCAGCAACATTTTGAATGAAAGTATTTGCATGCAAACAAATACATTTAAAAATGAACTGTACACAGTACAGAATGAAGTATAAAATATAAAATAGAAAATGTAAGCATATATGCAGCTGCATATGTGGTGCATATGGTGGCTGTGCTATTTAATATGGGTGAGTGGGGGTGAGTCCAGGTTTTCAGGTGCGTCTATTCTGCGGGTCGGCAACACGCGGCTCCAGACCCGCATGTGGCTCTTTAGCGCCATCTCGTGGCTTCCTGGAGCTTTATAAAAAATGTTTGAAAATGGAAAAAGATGCGGGAGGGAAATGTATTTTTTTGTTTTAAATATGTTGTTTGTAGGAGTAAAAACATGACACAAACATTCTTAACGTTTCCCAATGCCGTAAAAATGTGTAGAAATTAATATTACATTTCAACGTTTCTGTCAACGAAGATTTGCGTCATATGCTGTGGCACACGTTTCTATTAGCAGGGCAGGAGGCAAGGCAGGTGGCTGTTGCAAAGAACTAAACAAATAAATAAAAATAAAAAACGGCGTTTCATGTACAATTCACCGAGGGTACTGGCAAAGAGAATCTGGAGGGCCGTGAAAAGCATTTTTAAAACTGTACATGTGGGCTAAGATAGTCAAAACGCTGCAAAAGTGCGTCCCATGCCTCCGCATCAGATCTCGACGAAGGTCGGTAGGCATGCGTCTGTCAGTGTGTTGTGTATGCGCGGGTCGATTGCAGTAGGTTGGTTGGACAAAAAGTAGATCTTCGGTCAAAAAAGGTTGGGCACCCCTGCCCTACAGAATGCACTGCATGGGGAAAAAAATAATCATGAAGGCTGATCGTGTAATTGTAGCAAACGTAGTCATTTTGATAGTAAGCTAATATAGCTCATATAGATATGGATACATGTTCCAGCAAAGAAAAAAGGAGAGCTGTGGTGTTGTTTTTTTTTTTTAAACGTACATTTTATTTACGCTTTTAACAGTCTCGACAAACAAAGACACGCCTGCGTCCGACTCCGTGCCGTCCTCTCGTTGTTCGACTCGAGAGGCGTTCAAAGACAGCCTCCGGAAAACGGAAATTAATGATCACTTACATGACACTAAGAAAAGCGAAAAATCAAGCGAGGAAATCACAAATTCCATTCTATGGGGGCATTTGTGAACACACAACAAAGGAATGAATAACAAACAATTCTGAGACAGTCCAGTCTCCTACATACATACAGCCTGTGTTTCCTTCATTGTAAATTTTATAGAAGGCTTTTATTTTTTTGTGGCTCCAGACATGTTTGTTTTTTGTTTTTTTTTCGTCATATATGGCTCTTTCAACATTTTGGGTTACCGACCCCTGGTCTATTCAATAGCCTGACAGCAGTCGGCAGGGATGATTATGATTATTATCATCTTTATTCCCTCCATCCATCCATTTTCCGATCTGCCTATAGTCACAACGGTCGCGGGGGATGCTGGAGCTTATTCCAGCCGTCTTCAGGCAGTAGGCGGGGGACACCCTGAACTGGTTGCCAGCCAATCGCAGTATTATCATCTTCATTGTATTTTTAAAGTCACCCCCCTGTTCAAGGAACAGCTGAGAAGGGGTGTCGGAGGGGCATGTCACATGTGGAAGGCGATCTGAGGTGCCCCTTTCACAGCCACCTGCGATCGCACCGAGACATCATCTGGCAGTGGAGGTCACCTTGCAGTCCCTAATTAAAATACTTTGTGTGTTTCAAACTCCTGCATGAACTTCACCAAATCAGTTCCTACTTCAACCATGTCAAGGACTGGGCACCTCTCGCGCGGAAATGAGAGGAGCCCATTCCAATGTCTGCCAACTAAGTCTGCTGTTTTAACGACTACAATGGCGCAAACCGCCCCCTTCCGCACCAAACTGACTGCGTCTGCAAAAATACCAACACTTAATATACATGACAGACTTGCTCTAGACACAGATGCAGAGCCCGTAGCTTCACCACATTATTACAAAAATCGATAACAATTAGTGCACTTAATATTGAGAATTTTTATTTGCATACCGAGTTGAAGCGATCCAGCTTCTTTGGAGAACTCCACTAAAATGGTTAAACACTCCTGCAGGTGGTTTTTGCAAATCTTCACCGGCAATGATAAACCCGGTGAAAAGTGAAATGAAATCTTATGAAGGGGTGGAAGTGTCATGCATATTCTGTCAAATCCAAGCCATATGATCGAATGTAATGTCATTTGCTAAATCAACATCAATGGAATTTTCCGGATTGGTTAAGAGTGAACATCATTCAGCGGCTGAAAGTTATGCTTGCTATAGTTAGACTCCCTGAGAAGGTGTGTAAGCTGGTACAACAATTTTGAATTCATCTTATAATTGCCCCCCTCCTGTTCAAAATGGTAAGCTTCTAAATGTCCCCACTGTGGGCCTGATAAACATTGTCTTATGTTAATTTCTAGATTTACCAAAAATTGGGGAGTCCAGATCATGATGCTGGGTGATTTTGATGGTAGGGATGTGCCAATGTGTGCTTGGGCTTCAAAGCATGTTTTGCAGCATTCCATCAATGGGTTTGTGTGAACATGAAGCGTCACGAGCGAAACGAAAGTCTTGAAGAAGGCTTCCTATGAGCAGTATGTCAGGTGGTCTAATACATTTGTTTAGTGCAGTATGTGCAGTAGAACAGTACATTTTTGAATGGCCTTCTATTAATATGTACAAGCTGACAACGAACCAAAATTGTTAAAACAGCAAGTTTCCACAAAAGCTCATCATCACGTCAAAATTAGCCTAATTCAAAGTTTAATGGGCAATTTAGTACTTTGTATTTAGCTTTGACTGTCATAAATATGTTATCTCTCTATCTATCTATCTCTCTCTCTTTCTCTCTCTCTCTCTCTCTCTTCGTTCGCGCTCTGCCATAATGCCATTGCAGTGTCAAACTGAAATCGAGCGACTAACTGAGCATCGTGGTGGGCTGCTGCGCTTACTAAAACGTGTGTGTGTGTGTGTGTGTGTGTGTGTGTGTGTGTGTGTGTGTGTAATAGAAATGTTATAAACGTTACAAATATTAATTGGTTAGACAAACTACCCCTCCCCCCCTTTTTAACCCTGAATTATGTCCATTTAAAAATTCAGCATTTCATCAGTCATTGATATTGAAGGAAAGTGTTGCTCCCAGAGTTGTATGATTGGGTTGGCCATGCATTTACAGACCTTGTTTTATACACTGGAGTAAAGGCACAGTGGAATAAGCCTAGGATTGCCCAATATTAAGAAAAAATATAGTTGGATGTAGATCAATTTATAATATATTAATCAACTGCTGAAGAGGTGTATTTTTTTTCAACATGAATGTTCCTATATTCCAATATATTAACACACTCACTCTCTCTCTCTCTCTCTCTCTCTCTCTCTCTCTCTCTCACACACACACACACACACACATATACACATGCACACAAACCACACAGACACACACTAATTGGAATAGGAACATGTGTCACACACAGGACCAGTGGTTTGGTTAAAAGATGAGGAACGCTCTGCTATTCACATGACTGCCCATTGGTTTTAATTATGGCTTGCTCTTTCAACTTAAAATCAAATATACTTCAAAACGCTTTGTGATTGCCCATTGTTTCTGTAGGCCATTGAGCATGGGGGAAGGGGCCACATATGTGTGTAGGGTATCTGTGAAACTGTTCTATATTTCTCCTTGACTATATCTGACACTGGTTCCTTCATCTATTAGCATGCACGCACGCACACACACACGCGCGGATGCACACTTTTGGAAGTGATGAGCATTACTCTGTCCACAGAATTTGTGTGCTCACGTCAGCGCACGCGTTTTCATGCAATTGCAGGATTGGTCTGCTTTATTTTCCCGACACAGCTGCACAGGCACTGTATTGATGTGTAACCCAATCCGGCACTTTAAAGGGCGAGAGGCCTGGACAGACGTGGTCTTGCTAGTATACCAGATGGGGCTTTATGATGAAAAGAGCATAATCCCCATCCAGGCATCACTTCCATCACTTGTGCCCTACAAAGCCATTCACGGTTTTATTTATTGGAATAAATAATCCCTTTTTGCACACTCCCAAGCAGAGCCCAATTTCGATGTTTCTCTCCTCATCCACTTACTTTCAGTTTCTATCTTTATCTACCCCCTTCTGACATTCTTCTGTTTCTTCATGCCTTTCTATCGCCTTCATCTCTTTGCCCCTCACCCCCTTCACCAAACCCCCTTTGCACTTGAAGACTTGCAAATGTGGTATTAGCTAAAATTCAGAGAGCCAGGCAAGTGATCTCTTTTTATCCACGAGGGCCTTTCTGATTGAGCTACAGCATGTGCATTGGAAATGAGTGCTGCACTGGGGCTGGCAAACCTCATGCCTGTGATTGGTATTCAATATACATGTCACTGCAGGACATGCTTGTTTGGGGCTACGAGTTTACTATGTCTCTATTTCGTGCCCTCTCGTGAGCTTGCCCCGAATTCCAGGCTTAGAAAATGGCTTTCGCTGCAAGTATCACACAGAGAGAAAACAGTAAATTGGACTCTCTGGAAAATAGTGTTTGGCCGGGGTTGGACTTAAAGTGTGTCAACATTATGCTGCGGGTGTAGTCGGGCATATGAAAATTTTGATGATGATTGATTTCATGAGGGGTAACATTATTACAAAAAGACAGAATGCTGTTTGCTTCTCAGATTTGTTTTCCATTACCCCTTTGTATTCAGTTGAACTCTATTACATAAAATAAGAGTATTCACAGAAAATATCTTTTTTTTTTAATGTTTTGCTCATAATCTTTTCATAGTACCGTAATCTGTGCCCGCTGTCTAAAATCCCCTGCAACTTTTAGTCTAGTTGCTGCTTCAATTTTTTTTTCATCCATAAAATACACACGCGTTCTCCCTCAACCTATCGATGTAGTTGCCTGTTCTCTTCATTCTCTGAGTTTCACTGACGTCACCATGATTTTGTGATGTCTAACTACTTATGTCACACTTGCAGAATAACCCAGAGATTGAATTTGAATTTACATTAGGCAGATGCGGCACACATTACGAAAACGACATTGCTTAAGTTGGACTCAGACACTGATGTATGAATGAGCAAGTGTGGTTTTACGTGTACTTTATCTAAATGAGGAATCCTACCCCAATGGACGAGCATCTAATTTATCACCCCAAATACATGGGTTTCAAGCATTTGATGAGCAATCATGCACATTTTTTTGAGATGAAGGAGACATGACAATAGCTCACAGTGATTGAGTGTTTAGCACATCCGCCTTACAGTTTGTTGCATGTCCTCCCTACCCCTGTGTGGGTTGTCCCCTCATGCATGCAATTCATATGTTAGGGTCAGTGAAGACTCCAAATTTGTCTTAGTTGTAAATATGAGTATGAATGGTTGTTTGACACCCGAGGTCAGTTGAGATCAGCTTCAGCTCATCTGCAATGCTAGCAAGTATAAGCGGCATCGTAAATGGATAGACCGATGCCCTACTGAGACCAATCTTGGTTTTGTGGTCCAGACAAATTCTCTGAAATTAGGGGATCAATCCATACCAAAGACCTGGTCATCTCAGAGAATTGAAGACGTTGGCAGTGGCGAGCCAATATTACATAAGAGGACACAAATGCCCCTCTTCTAGTGAAACCTCAGGTCTTTTCTGTCGGTTCTTTTTTCAAGGTTTGCCTTTGCTCATTTCCAAGTGTAGAAAGTGAAGTGTCAACACAAACCCGGTCAATCAAAAGCAAAATCCTGAAGGTATTGAGAGCACTGAAAGGTACATGGTAACAAATGTGAGAGGTTTGAGTGACTGTTAAAAGAATATTCCAGGACGATACAGCAGGAAAACAGAAAGCATTTTTTTCTAGGAAACTTTGAACAGTAAAGTGTCACTTGAACAGGGTGACGGATTATTATGAGATCAGTTTAACAAAGTGCTGATGCACGGTGCTATCGTAACTGCCTGTCAAGACTTTGTAAATGAAGATGAGCCTGATATAAAGTGCAATGTTGGGTGGAGTAGCTGTTGCTCGCAAGGAATCTAAGTTTAGAGTGAAGAACAGAATCTAGTGGTTTTATTGTCGTGACAGACACATGTCTGTACTATAGATACTGGCACTGGAGTCCAAAACTGATAGAAAGACTACTTTGACCAGATGTTTCCCACATGGTAGGGGAAATGTGGTTTTGATCTGCTATAAATCTTTTTTTTTTCCACTTTAGTTGACACGAGAGTGTATTTACACAAGTTTTGAAGACATTTTTTGGGGGTCCAACCCAAGGCCTAGATATTTTTGTCCAGTGAAACCTTCAATATTCTTTCAATACACACGCGAGATCAGTTTTGTACATTGACCGAGTCAGTCCTATTTGGTAGTAAAAAAAATGAGCCAACTTGAGTCGGCGAGTATGTGCAATCATGGCAAGCCGAGTCGGTGCGGTGCAGTGAAAACGGCCGATTCAGTGATCATATCATCTGGTTACATGAACTGATTGTTGGCGGACACACATACACACACACACACACACACACACACACACACACACACACACACACACACACACACACACACACACACACACACACATTTGCGCATATCATTCTGAATGCTGCAGATGCTGTAACAGTAAAAGTAAAAACAGCAAAATGAGGTGGAGGCGACAAAGAGCTTTGAGGAAGTCGACATGTATCTCCAAGGACACATACCACCCAGCAGATCAAAGGACCCGGAGGACGTTTTTGATGGGGAAACCACAGCGGTTTTCAAAGCATTGTCGGGCCGCATCTCACCATGCCACCAAGGCTCGTGATAGAAATTCTAATACATCCGCCTGTCAGTTAATTGACGCTCGATGCTGTCCCTTGGGGGACGCCGGGCTACTCTTTGGAGAGCGTCTTTGCTCTGCTGCATGCTCATTATTAATTTTTTTTGTCCAATCCGCTCCTTACTAACATAATTTAATCGCTGAACTATATTGTGTGTCTTGTCACTGGTATCTAATCTTAGGTGAAGAAAACTCCAGTTTTACACATATTCATTTTTATCTCATCAACCTACTTGTATGACGATGTTGACTGAGGAGATGTGTGTTTGTATTTACTCAGTTTTATTTGATCATTGAGGGACTCTTTTTCATTGTCTATGTGGCTGAGGACACGAGGAGGACACGGAGTGAAAGTGACAGGCAATTGTTTCATAGCTTTGCTGCAGCTACAAGGAAAAACGCTGAATGTAAAACCAGCTGTCCTGTCATTCCAAAGAAATGCCCACAACTACAGAAAATACTTGACAAGAAGTCACACCACTCCGTGCGAGAAGTAATGATGACTGGCAGCTGATCTGACCTTGAGTTACGAGATAGACAATTGAGTTATTTCTACATATGATTATTACATATGACTTTTGTGTCATATTTTCTGACACGATCCAAGTACTTCATAATAGAGCCATAATGCATCAATTCCTTCTTGTACAATTTCTGCTCTGTACAAGAAACATTGCTATTACATGTTTGCAGAAGGTATGCAGATGTGTTTGTTTTTACAAAGCAGCCTTTTTTATTGTATTGTATTGTATTTCCCATTTTGTATTGGATCTCATTAATTCGTGCAGGTGAACACCTCTTGGCTTCTCAGTGTACAATCCTATTCTTACTTCTTTCTCTGATCATGCGAGGGACCTGACGAGACCTCATTTGGGGGCAGCACAGTGGTCGAGTGACATGAAGTGTTGCCTCACAGCAAAAAGGTGTCAGGGATCAAGGTCTTAGAGATAATAGAACCTTTCTGTGTTGAGTCAGCATGCTGTAACGGTGCTGTATCATAGGTTAATTGGAAACTCTAAATTGGAGTTGCCAATGTCAGTCAACTCTGATGTGCAGTATGTGTCAGACACGTAATTGACAGGAATTTTGCGTAGCCGCTAGCCAGCATTCCAAGTTAATTTTGACAAGAAATTAAAATTTTGTTTTAGTCCAATTTTAGTTGATGAAAGCAGAGCAATTTTAGTCAACTCAATTAATAATGAATATAATTGATGCTTTCCTTCAGGATGCACGAAAACTTTGATACAGAAAAAGACTTGTTATTACTATTATATTGAAAAAATGCTTTGACGCCATTGAAACTCTTGGTCAAATCTTCACCAATTTTCAGGATTCCTCTTGTCTTTTTTGCTCTGCATCTGCGATGATGTGCAGACGGTATTTACATTCAATATATACTCTAAACAGTTACGTGGTCCTGCCAGAGAGAAGTCTATGACGTTTTTACAAAAGAGCTTTTTGCTATTTATATTCCTAAAATGTAATGTGGTTTACTTATGCAGCTGGACGGCACAAATCAAAGCATTCATTGCCGGGGATCAAGTGCAGGCAGAAAAAGGGAGCGAGAAAGAGGGATTGAGGGGTGGAGGAGAAAATGTTCAAAGCGTTCAAGGTCACGTTAAGGGTCAATCCCCGTGCCTACTCACTGCCTGCATGAATTCATAACTGCCAATTGACTTTCCAAGGGCTTTCATAGGGAGGTCATTAAATATGCAGTTTAATAATAACAGTCATTATGCTACTTTTTTGTTTCCACCATGCATTTAGGACAGAAGCATCTAAGCTTTGGTGTATAATAATTGGGCTGGTACCTGCTTCCCTTTAGCTCAGTGTTTTCCTCTGAAATACAAAATGACAGCCAACCATTTCCTGCAACCACTCATATAAAAGGACTCCCACCACTGGTTTTTGCTCTGATTGGATCAAAGCTTTGACCTGTGTTGCCGGGTGACCTTTACTGATCCCATTGGAGGGTGCAGAGGGGTGGAGCTTTGCCTTGGACACCTGGGAATTGCTTCAATGGAGGCCTCTTCAGGGGCTCGAACCTTGGCTTTTTGATACCGCCACATGGGATATCTGACACTCTTCTCATCTGTGAATTCAAGAATGCATTTGCTTGTTTCTCCCCATCACTGTCACTTGCATTAAATATTATCCATGCTTATCTTGAAGAGTTATGCGGTCTTGCTGATTGTTTCAGGGTACAGAGCAAGGTGGTGGCAGCCGACCGTGGGAGCCAGCTGGCGACAAGGTGGTTCAGCTGGCAGTGCTCAAAGCTCCCAAGAGGAAAAGAAATGTTTGAAGAGGACACTTCAGGACGCTGGAGGATGACAAAGGACAGCTGGACAAGAGGAGGCTTGACCGGCCTATGGACTGCAGTCATGACAAACATCAAATGATGGTGACAGTCCGTCCAGTTCCGATTTGTTCAGTAAGTTAATGAGACACATGGCTTGCTTTGCATTTACACTACAGCTGTACTCATTACCTTCGCACAACACCAGGTGAAGAGCTGTTAGTTAAACGGTTACTTAGTTCGTTAAGCAGTTAGTTCAACTCGGGAGGTAGATAGGTTGGCTGGTTGGTCGATACAGGCATAAACCTATTTCTAGTCTCTGTAGAGGGATAGCACAAAAGAAGAATCCAATTTTGGTCATCGTTGTTGGAATTTGGGGCAGGAATTTACATCCATCCATCCATCCATTTTCCGATCCGCTTATCCTCACAAGGGTCGCAGGGGGTGCTGGAGCCTATCCCAGCTGTCTTCGGGCAGTAGGCGGGGGACACCCTGAACCGGTTGCCAGCCAATCGCAGGGCACACACAGACAAACAACTATCCACGCTCACACTCACACCTAGGGACAATTTAGAATGTTCAGTTAGCCTGCAATGCATGTTTTTTGGAATGTGGGAGGAAACCGGAGTACCCGGAGAAAACCCACGCAGGCCCGGGGAGAACATGTAAACTCCACACAGGGATTAAACCCGGTACCTCTGCACTGTGAGGTCAACGTGCTAACCACTGGACCACCGGGCCGCCAGGAATTTCCATGTTTTTTTTTTCTCTACTGTATTTCATCCTCTGTGACTTGACAACTGACTAAACTTGCTTAAAATGTGTGGTTGAGTTTTCACGTGTTTGTTTGTGTTGTTCACATATTAATTTTGTACGAAGGAATGCATCTTTTCCCACATTTCAAGATTAATAAGGGCCCGGGGCAAATTTCTGTTGGGGAATGCCCCTATGTACTCTCTGACCTTGATGATTAAGAATTTATTCGGCTCTTGTTTGTTCTTTTTGCGATTAACAGCAACAAATAGCTTGGTGCTGTCTCAAGCAAAAGTATGTGTTTGATAGATACCTCAATGGTCACTCGGTTAGGCTGTGTTGACACAACATAGAGAAGAAAACAGGAAGTCACAATTCACTGAGAATAAATGGACAAACTGGGTTTTTATCAGATAGCTGCAATACCAGTTATATTTCCCACGCCTCATAGTGACACATTATAATCGTAGAAGATACAATACATAAAGTGACTTGGAATCTTTAGTTTCTCCCAGCATGCTTTGCTTTTATATCCGCCAATCATCACCTAGCTCCTACGCAAAATCCAACTGTCTTTCTTCTTCTATCTCAATTCCCACCCTTTCGAACTACCACTAAGCTGTTTGGAGATACAGTGCAAACCTCATTCTAAAATGCACACAGAAATGCTCAGTGCTCCAACGTCAGCATTTCGGGCTACTACAAGTTCTACTCAACACACACACACACACACACACACACACACACACACACACACACACACACACACACACACAGAGCGAGTGCCAAGGAGAAATGAGAATGTGAGGTGAAATCTGCTAAATCAGCCAAAGCCAGGAATGTATTTTCATTAGACAAGTTTGTTTGAGGGGATTGGTTGCTGAAGGAGAAAGAGAGGTTACGCCAAGGTATCAGAAACGGTGATGGCAGTGCTGGTGCGGTAATTAGATTTGTGGACAGAACAGAAGTTTATCAGCTCGCTGAGGATGGTGACAGGGCTACAGGGACATCTTGATGGATATTGGATGTGCTTGTGTGTGCGTGCGCCCGTATGTGTCTCACCTCCACTTAAACCACAGTGTTTTGTCACCTTTGAACTGATGACATTGAAGAGTCAATTGCCTCTAAAATTGTCCAGTTAAGAATTTAACTCAATGTCAAACTCAATGAATTTAACTTCATTAATACTGGTGCACGTGTCCCACTAAATGAGGTCTGGGGATGACCCTATTGTCAATGTTCTGTCTTGAGCAAGCTATCTGATGAAAGCAACTTTCTGAAAATCAGATCAGGATAAAGAAACTGATGAATGTTTTGCGCCATCTCTCGCAACTTTAACCCCCCCCCCGCGCATTGGCTGAGATGGATCAAAATGGCTTTTACCTGGAAAATAGGGGCGAGGTTTATGCAGATTGAAGCGCCGCAGGCATAATTCATCATTTAAAATGAAATCGGAGTCATTAACATATGCACAGAGGTGCGAATAAAATGGGCCAGTGCGCTTGTGTGATGAATCTGACGCTGCGCAAAAAACATTTCTATGCGTGTATTACGAATGAGGTCCAAAGACCCTTTACGTATGTGTAAACAAACGAGCAAAGAGGCAAAAAACATTTTATGCTAACAGTGTGTGGGGGCGGGATTTGAGTCGTGTATTCCGCTTTTCATCCAAAGTCGGCTGGGATAGGACACAGCACCTTGTGAGCGTGCACAGGATAAGCGGTATCGAAAATGGATGCCTGGATGGGCTATAAAAGAAATATGGAACTAGTGGGTGGGAGCACATGTGGCGATTTTCACTCTGTGTGGATGGACACTCTGAAAAAACATGTATGTTAGGTTCAAGGACCTGTAGCATCAAGGTGGTCCACTTTTCACTTACAAGTTCACTTTCCTCAGGAAAACGAAACTAACATTCATTTTCAATAATATGCATCTGTTTTGGAGCACTTTGAAAATAACTCAATGTACCTGGCTGGATTGCCCATTTTTCAGGATCTTAATCAAAATCGATACAATACAATACAATCAATACACTAAAAATCAATGTCATATATGTCTTGGTGACATCTGGCCATTGGGGCAGACTGTGCAAGTATCTCTGGACTTCTGTCAGAGGGGGGATGCCATGGACCCGCAAAATGTAGCGCACTCGGAAATTGGCAAGCTTAAACCCGAAAGGGAGCTTTTGAGCAAGACAATGAAGTGCGTCATCTTTGAAAAGTGGGCCACAATCGGAAGGATGACTATTACTTCTCGGAGGAGGTTAGTCAGTTACAAAATCTAATGCAATGTGGGCCCATGCGCTGGATGGGCTGGGGGGGGGAGGGGGCAAAAGATCAGTAGGAGCCGCATGCAATGCTGATGGAGTAGGCAGGAATAAATTGTTTGGCATCTGGAAGAACAAAAAAAGGAAAAACAGAGGGAAGAGCCAACTGTCAGAAGAAAGAAAACATAACTCAGAGGATCATGACACTCTGTTGTATATTTGGTGTTGCCCACTACACAGAGGACCACGTTGCGCACATGCAGGCATGCACCGAGTGATGTCAAATTGAAATGAGAGAACAAAAATGCTCCACCACTTCATCTGGAGAGGTGATGCCTGGCGCATGGGCACCTCAATACTCTCAAGCGGTACTCTGAACATGACCTTTTGCTTTCAGAATCCAAACTCTTCATTTTTAACTATGAGTAAGAATTAAAAGCATTCATGATTCAATGATTTGTATTCCGTGTTTCATCACTGAATTCCCTTAAAGAAATTGTTTGAGAAAAACAAAAACGAAATAACTACAAATAAAAATTTACTAATCAGTCACGAGGATATACTGGTATTCACATCCTAACACATGATGCAACAATAGCATCACCTAAAATTAAATAATGTCAGGTGTCATTTCCCACGACTAGTATTCTGTGGAGTTTTTTTTCAGAAAACACGTTGGTGAATGCCACATTCTTCTTGAAATGTGCATGGGGCAAAATGGTTTGTGAATAAAGCCACGAGAGCCCTTGATGTCTGAGGGCACCTAAATGTCACAATAATAATATTCATTTTAAGACCCAACTTGTTTCTCTCCTGAGGTCTTCTTTTTCTTCCTTCCTTGTTCTTTTGCCACCGTCCTTGTCACCTTGAGGTGTAACAGCAGAGTGATGGATGATATTTAGAGACCCGGTTAGTGGAGAATGATAGGAATGAAGGGAAAATGAGAAAGATGAGACAAGCATAAAGGGAGTAGAGGTGATGGTGGGTGTTTTTCTTTTTCTTGCCGTTTCTTGCATTAAACTCCTAAGGTGGCTGTGCACGGCTGATAGCACTGCAATTGGCACATGAACACGCATTATAGATGCAAACATGCGCTTTCTCTCGCTTTGCTTGCTCTACGTGGCAATCACCATGGTAACAAAATGTACAGAACACAATCGGCTGGGATATTTTTAAGTTTCAAAGACATGGAAACAACAACGGGGACAACAAAGGGAGGAAGAGAACTCGGGACCAAGAGAGACGAGTGAGCGAGAGAGAATAAGACTAACATCAATGTAAGTGCAAGCAGATGGAAATCTGAGGTGTGCGAGTGTAGTGTGTGTGTGTGTGTGTGTGTGTGTGTGTGTGTGTGTGTGTGTGTGTGTGTGTGTGTGTGTGTGTGAGTGTGTGGCTTCAAGGTCACAGCCGAGAACTCTCTGTACTGAAGACATCAAATGATAGTGAGGTATGGAATATTGACAAGGGGTAAAGAATCTTGAATATTTTCTTCAAAATAATTTTCACTGAATCAATAACCATATTTTCCACGCTAAAAGGTGCACTGGATTATGAGGCGCACCTTCAATGAATGGCCTATTTTGTAATGTTTTTCATATATTGGACGCACCTCATTATAAGATGCAATCTACAATGCATCCACTAGATGGTGCTACGCTTAAAGAAATGCCAACAGAACACTACACTACACCCTGATTTATAGAGCGACGATTAGATGTCAGTAAAACTTATTTAATAAAGCAGTGACACAGTTCACTTAACCAACAGCAAGTTATAACATTGACTCATTAACGTTGAACTCTCTTGCCGCTGCTCTATTTCCGTGTTTAACTGCGAAACCAATCGCCTTAAGTTTGAACTCTGCGTTGTAAGCATGTCTCTAGCAAGGAGCCATTTTGGGGTTGACATATTACCATAATGACCAAACACAAGGCGCATCAGCTTTTAAGGCACGCTATGAGCTTTTAAGAAAATGGAAGGCTTTTAGGTGCGCCTTTTAGTGCGGAAAATGCGGTAAATGATTTGGTCCTAATCATAGCTGTTTAGGATGGCTGAAGGTGCAAATGATTATGATTATTTACAGGATGTCAAATTGAAATCTCTCAATGTGTGCGCATCATAGCGACATGAAAGGCTGTATTGACTGAATCAGTGTTCTTGTTTTAAACGCTTTAAGTGACAATTATTGGTTTCCATGAAGTGATCATGATTCAGTTACTGGTTTGCTCTGTTACATGACAGAAAATAGGGAAAATGTAAAAGTAAAAGTGGTTGCTTGCTAATGTATCTTTTGATTAAGACTGTGTGCCCCGAACTGTAAAACAGCTGCAATAATTCTGAGGATTCATCTACTCTCTCTGTATCTCTCTGTATCTCTCTCTCTCTCTCCCTCTCCCCCTCTCCCACTCCCACTCACTCTCACACTCTGGCTGTTCTGCTTCATCTCTTCTTCTATATACAGTATATACATATATATAAAAACCTGTATAACCTCAGGTGCATTCAACTTCAGAGCTTCCACTGCATGTGACTCCCATTTCAGAATATTTGCAACACCGGTTTTTACTTGAGTCTTGCTTTTGTCTCTCAAAATGATTGCATAACTCAGATGCAATCAGATGATTGTTTCTAGCTTGCAGCCTTGAGACTAACTAACCGTACATGCACATGCACATGTAGGCTTCACCTTGACACCAGCTGCAATTTTAGTTTTTAGGCCAATGTGCTGCAATCATTTTTTAAGGAAAGTCGGCAGTCCAATTCACGAGGTCTCGTGAAGTAGTGTCAAATGGAAGCATTTCAACTGTACATCTGGGCTGAACTAAATTCAGACAAGAAGGTCACAACAGGGTTACTGGCTGTGTTGTGTTGTTGTTGTTATTGTTTTGTTTTTTGTTTTTTCATAAATGCAGATGAAAAACTAGTGTGGTGAGCAGCTACAGATTGTGCTCAGTTTGTTTTACTGTCACAATATGCCTCAAAAGATAATTTGATGATTTGTTTATTTTGCTGCCAGGTTCGACTTCCACCTCCACTATCTTCTTCCAGACCTTCGTCCTGTTCATTTCTTTGCTACCTTATTCATTTCTGTCAGCTGGTTTTCTCTGCCATTTAGCGATACTAATAAATCATATTATGTCAGTCATGGATTACGTGTACCGGCAGCCAATCTCATTGAATAGGAAAAAAAAGATCAAAGATGTTCCTACAATCGCATCTTCATGGATATGGGAGGTGGACATTGATGTGTGTGTGTGTGTGTGTGTGTGTGTGTGTGTGTGTGTGTGTGTGTGTGTGTGTGTGTGTGTTTATTTGAACATATGCAAACATGTAAGTCTACTATCTGAATGTGTGGGTGTGTTCATCCTGAGTTTATTATGAAATTGATTTTTTTTTACTTCTTTGATGTCTGTTAATCTGTTTTTCTTTCTTTACACTGAAAAAAAAAGTCACCATTATCATTTACATTTCTGAGGGCCAGTCATGCATGATTTTGAACTTGAAACTAATTTTTAAGGATCTGTTTGGAGTCCTTTCATAACAACACGAATTTTTGGTGACTGAGAAAGCAGACATCGACATTTCTGTTTCGGACTCGGTTTATGAGACCCTGCATACTCAGGTCATGTTAGGACATTACATTTCTGCTTCCCAGACCAGTGATACAGTACTTCATTTTTTGACCTTTTCTGAACTTATTTGAACTTATTAGGCACATTTGGGCTCCCTGCCCACATCATATTGTTGTGACACCACAACATTATATTAATTCGAGTAAAAATAAAATGGTAGCCAAATCTGCAAAAGACTTCAAGAGCAACTCCTAAAGAAAAACAGGGAAAGGTAAAATGTATATCCAAAATTTCGGGAATTAAATCAGTGTATTTAGGTACAATAAAATCTCTAGCTTCATATGACATTAATATTTGACATGGTTTAGAAATAGCTGGAAAATATAAAACATCAGTTATTCTTATAAAAAAATTTTAGTACATTGACATTTGACGGAATTGTTTTCAACTAAATTTGTGATTAATTTGAATTTATACTTGTAAATGGTTGTTTCAAGTGGCACATTTACTGTACCTATTTATGTGGTTAAATAATTTAGAAAAGTAAGAAATTGTAAACAGTTCTTATTCAACCAACATCGAACCATCTGTCTTTGTGCTAGATTTTCATTTGAATATGGCTTTAAAGGGGAAGTAAACCCAAAAATGTTCTTTATACTCTATTAACATATTCTATGCCCCTTCATTAGTCTGAACATGTAATTGTGAATCATATTGCGCTTGTGGAATATGAGTGAAGCAGCAAAATCCACCTATTTTTCGTCATCTGTGGGGGGCGGCCATTTTGCCACTTTCTGTCAACTGAAAATGACATCACAGTTGCTCAGGGCTCAGGTAACAACCAATCACGGCTCACTGGTTGTCTGAAGATGACCCATTGGTTGTTACCTGAGCCTTACATATACCATGATTCTGTTGAAACACTGGCCTTTGTCGCACCTATCTCACTGATTCTTATTTTTCACTAATTTTTCTTCTTCTTTGGTGTTCAGGCTTCTTCTCTGTTTTCCGTTGACCACAGCACCACTCTAGACTTAGGCTTGTAAATTGCAGCCTTTCATTATATTCAGCATCTTCTTGTGGACACACACATTTCTTGAACTGATTCCATGTTTACGAGATTATGATGATGATGAGGATGATGCTGATGATCATTTTATGAATGGAGTTACCGTTTAGGGCGGCCCGGAGGTCCAGTGGTTAGTACCTTGACCTCACGGTGCAGAGGTTCAACTCCAGCGCCGTCCTCCTTGTGTGGAGTTTGCATGTTCTCCCCGGGCCAGCATGGGTTTTCTCCGGGTACTCCGGTTTCCTCCCACGTTCCAAGAACATGCATGGCAGGCTGACTGAGTTCTCAAAAAATTGTCCCTCGGTGTGAGTGTGAGCGCGAATGGTTGTTCGTCTCTGTGTGCCCTGCGATTGGCTGGCAACCGGTTCAGGGTGTCCCCCGCCTAGTGCCCGAAGACGGCTGGGATAGGTTCCATCACCCCCCGCGACTCTTGTGAGGATAAAGCGGTTCAGAAAATGGATGGATGGATGGATGAAGTTTCCTTGTGAACATGGCCTAGTTTTGCAGGTGTTATGTGTGAATGCATATTGTATACCAAAAAAGGCAGCTGTCTAGCTGAGTGAATGATCTTCAATTTAACATAACTCAACTCAACTGTATTTATGGAGCACTTTCAAACAGACATCACTGCATACAAAGTACTGCACATGGAGCAACTAACATATATACAACAATAAAGCGATAATCAGTAACAAAGATGGTTGTAGGCACCAAACAGTAAAACTAAGATCAAATCTGAGTCATGCTGAATCAAATGCCAAAGAATACAAGTGAGTTTTGAGGCGGGTTTTAAAGATGGGCAGCCAGGGGGTTTGCCGAATGTTCAGTGTTGTTCAATTTAACAACAAAATGTGCATGATGTGGACAACAAACAGTTGACCGAAGGACAACGATGGTAAAAACGTGCATCGTGAGTCCAAATAAAGAGAACATAGAAATGACACTGGAGGGCAGATTTGAAAGAGAGACATTAAACTGGGAAATTATAATCACAGCCAAAATGCTACTTGAATGGAACAAAACTACTCAACATAGTGGTGTCCGCAACACCTTGAAAAAAATACTAAATAACAGTATAACAGTCCAGGTGATGAGTAGCGAAGCAAAAAAAACAAAAACAAATTTGATGACTCCGTTCTGCCATGGCCAAGCTTAAATCTCCACCTGTTGCAAATAGGCCGCAGGTGTGGAACAGCAGCACCCTCCCTCCAGCAGTCACGACTGGAAAAAGAAAAGAAAAGGAAAAAAAAGTAAACAGCACAGAACCAAAACATGACGTCAGATGCAGGACTCAGAAGGATGAGTAGAAACATTGGTCATCAAACATCTGTCTGAAATCTTGACTGCTGGCACAATAGCGTATTGTGAGAGTTTCTTCACCAGGGCACGAGGTGTAGAGACTGAATATAATGTGTAACTGGTACAGTGATAAAGAACTCGATCCCACAAGCAATGAAAAACCTACAAGAAGTCTAAACTTTGAAATGATAAGGAAGACGTACCTCAGCCACAGTAACACGGGCAGATGGAAAACTACACGTAATCAAGCCGTATGACAATCATCTCTTCTTTTTTTTTTCTTGATTGTTCATGCTGTTGCTGTTGCTGTTGTGCAACCTCCAACTGGGTCCCAAAGCGGCTCCTAAAGCCACAGTGACCCGAGGACCTGCAGACCCAGTTGTCGGCTGTTGACTGGGAACTATTCGTAGCCCAAAGGCACACCCAACACCGCTTGGAGGTCGTTCCCGAGTTGGGTGCCGTCGTCCAAGAATGACAAAATACTGTTTTTATTTCTTTTGTTGTTTAGCCCTTGTCTTTTATTAGCTAAGTCCAGAACTAGAGTGGACAGTTGCAAACAGTCATCATTTCATTTAAATATTTTTATTTTGGCAGACATCAAGCTGTCTGGGGTTGACTCAGCGGGCATTAATGATATAAATGTTTTAGCCTCATGCTCCAACATGGCACGAACGCAGGTCCTGAAATTAAAACACTCACTTATGGGCGTTAATGTACGTAAAGGGAACTATTGCTGACATACTGAAAAATAATTTCAACTCTGATATC
Organism: Hippocampus comes; assembly: GCF_001891065.2. Lineage (NCBI taxonomy): Eukaryota > Metazoa > Chordata > Actinopteri > Syngnathiformes > Syngnathidae > Hippocampus > Hippocampus comes. The sequence continues at coordinate 5,202,423 of NW_017805882.1, forward strand.
TGTGTCATTAGATCAATATTTTGAAAGGTCAGTATGGTATGTCCATAGAAATCTCCTGTGCATTGTTTGCATTTATTCGTCTTCTTACACTGGCAAATGAATTAATTTGCATATCAGTCGGTTTATCTCCCTGTTTTACATTCTTATCAGAAACTACAATGAAGCAAGAAGAGAAAAAAATAACTCTCACAACGATCTCTTACAGGACAAGGACAAATGACTCACATTTATAGGACAATGAGGAGACTCAATTGATGTTTCGGTTCAGTTTGTACAAAGTATATTCAATTGTTTGCTGGGGAGGTCTCATGAGAACGCAGAAAAAAAATTGACCATGAAAGAAAAATGATGGCAACAAAACAGAAGGAGAGGCTCAAAGAGACAAAACAATAAAATCTCGTCCTTGGTGATCAATGCATGTGCTATTGTCTGTTGTTTTTCCTTTGTCCTCAAGGACGAAGGAAGACAGGAAGTACAAAAGTGGTGTATGAAGTGTTCAGCCCACCAGATAGATGTCGATGTCTGACAGGCTGGAATGAAAAGTAATGGCTGCTGCTTGCACCTTACTTTGGAAGTGTGAACAGTTATGGTTACTTTCTATCAATTCATCAGTTCATTTGTCTCAACTGAGGGCAATCAAAGCGTGGTCCGCACATTGCCCTCAGAACGCAAAGGTCTTACTTCGAACCTTGGCTCGTGCCTTTTGTATATGTTCCCCCAGTGCTGGTGGTGATTTTCTCCTGTGATTGACTGGCTGCCTGTCCTTCATATATTCCTGATCTCACCAGTCAACTGGGACAGGCTTGAGTTTATCTGTCACCCTGAACAAAACAAGTGGTAAAAATAAATAAATACATGGATGGATAGAAATAATATTGAAGCCAGCGGCTCATGACTGTGTGTGGCTTGGGCATTTTCCCATGAATGCATGTACTTGTGGAAAGATCATTGTGTGCAATCCATGTGGAAATGCAGTGGCGGGCCGTGCATTTCAACCTTAGGTTGTGCAATCCATGAGGAAATGAGTATCTAAATGTAATTTCCCACTTAATGTAGGGGACGATTACTATTCTTATTATGTGCATTGCCATGGAAATTGTGATACATTATTCATAATATCTCAGTTACATACAAACTCTAGCCAAAATGTGGAACTTTTCATCATAATTTTTTTTGATTCATTTTATTTGAAAGGGACGATGCACATTAATGAACACTGGTCCAACACCTGCGTAAATGAGCCGAAGTTAGCATACAGCTAAAGTAACATTTGGTAGGTAACGTAGGATATTTTCACCCATGTAGACATCCAACGTTCATTCAGTCTTTCACACTTTCACATACAATGGTCAAGTGTAATTTTTGAAAATCCCAAATGTAATAATTTGATGTCACAAGTACAGTAATTAAACAAAATACATGAAATAAATCATTAAGAAAACATTTCAATTTCGTACATTTGACAAAGTAATAGTTTTTCCGAGGTGAGATCCTGACGAGCGACAAACGAGTGACGTCATATCAAGACAATAATAGCCGGGCGGCCCACTATGGAAAGTGTACAAAGCCAGTCAGAAATCGATTGAAAAGCGATATTTAGATTTATCTGAGAGGATCCACGTGCTTGAAGAGTTGGAGAAAGATGAGGTTGTTGGCAAGATGTGTGTTGGACAATACATGTACGAGCCAGATGCTCAGGAAACGGAAAATGTTGTCCTCGAGCGGCTGGACATGGAGTGGAGACAAGACCTTATATAGAGTGCGGTTATCACCTTAGCAATAGTGTTTGCAATTTGAGGCTGTGCCGTGCTGTCAATTGCACATGATGGGATTACAGTACCTACTTAGTCCACGTATTCCCGCTAGCACTCAGAGCACACGTTATAGTGGGTGGTTGTCTTACATTGTCATTGCTAAGATAGTTCTCTTGCGTTGTCGGCCATTCCACACATTATATCGGCAGCACTGTTAGTTGCAAACCCTGAGAGTTTGAATGTTTTTGTACAGGAGTACATCCATGTACACATATAATACTTTGAATCGAAGGTTTTTAAAAACAACAGCCAGAGTTATTCATTGATTACTTGCAAATCCGTTTGAGAAAACAGAGGTCTTCTCAGTTTCTGTAACAAGGAATGCTCGTTGACACCGGTATGAAATGCATTCGATTTGTGAGACCGAAACTGTAACAGTTCCAATTTTCTGGTTCATTTACGTTCCTGCCCTATTGTTTTCTTTTGGCCACTCAAACAACTGTTTAGCTGAATGTGAACAGTGCATCGCCACACAGCACCAAAGAATTTCTCCGAATAACTTGATAACAATGGCAAAGAGCAGTTAACAGGACAATGAACAATGCATTACTATGACTGACTGGCGACATTCTGTAAATGACGTCACTCGCTGGAAATTGCCAAATAAAAGCAATTTTGCTGTTGTAATTATGTTTTGTCATTCACAGGCTGTCTCTCCATGGGGATTCCAGGGCTCTTTTCCTGGTCGGAGGTCAGAAAACTCACTCTTCCCACTTTTGTGAAATGCATCATCAAAACTTATCGAACAAACAAAGCCCCCGCTGACTGTACTTTTACATTTCAATAGACTGGCAAATAAATGTATGTGAAATGTACGTGAGTTAAGCGTGTGTTTGGGAATACACCGTATGATATAGATACACTGATAGTGCACTCCATTAACCAGTTTAATCACATTGGATTTTTCATCTCTTGAACCATATTTGTATTTATATTGCACTTAATTGAACTGTGTTTTCTTTTCTCTTCTTTCTACCCACAATCTTGCTGCTGAAGGCTGTAAATTTCGCCAGTGTGGGACAAATAAAGGATATCTTATCTTATCTTATCTTATGATGTGTTTTTTGGTGGGGGCAGGTGACGGACAGATTCGCAGACTGGCAGACCAGTGAAATTTACAGATGAAAGCGCACTTAAAATAGCATGATATAAAGAAGTCAAGAATACAGTCATGGTTTATTCACCTATTGTTTAACTTACTGTAATGAGGAGTGTGGTCACAAGAAAATGTTTACAGTATCACTCCTATTTATTACAAATGAGAATTTGAAATGTTGGTAGAGATTTTAGCAAGCATCATGAAAGTTTATTTGCTTTCGCGGGCCACATAAAATGTTGTGGCGGGCCAAATCTGCCCCCCGGGCCTTGAGTTTGACACCATGACCTATAGGTACCCAGGCCGTTTTTGAATGACAAAAGGGCAAAATTTTTAAATATGTCAAGTCAAGTCAAGCTTTATTGTCAAATATGATCCGAGTGCAACATACGTCACAGATGGAATTACTTTCCTCTCAACCACAGTGCAAATATGTAGTGCATTGAAACACACACAGCTAAAAATAAGGGCAGTAAAACAACTGCATAAAAAGACAGACATAAATATATAAATATAAACAATATGCCCTCCTCTGATAAGAACAACAGCAAATAGACTTGAGTCAGACGCTCTAGAATCCGCACCCCAATAGTAGACAAGCGAGTGAGTTAGGAGAAGAGACCTAATGTTGAAAGAAAAATAGGGGTTCTTGCGTCCATAGTCGTGAATAATTTGTTTTTTTTTCTCATTGTTCAGATATAATAGTTTTTATTTAGTTACAGTACTAACTTTTCTAAAAAAACGCTGAGCACCGAGTGTTTGGACTTCTATTTCACTGTTCCAAAAGTGTTTTGAGTGAAATAAGAAAATGTCAGTGTTTTGAATTGTTTTGTTTTTTTCAGTTGAAAATTATGTGCAGTAGAAAAGCTTGTTTTTGTGCTGTGTGATAAATTTGAAAAAATATCAAAAGGTTTCGATTGGCACCGATTCTGATACCAACATGATTGGCATCATGACAGCTCTAGTTTTAAATGGAACTTAACATGCATGTTTTTGGAATGTGGGAGAAAGTGCAAACCCACAGAACAATGAGGCAAACTTGCAAACTGCTTCCAGCAAGGCTGCAGCCCGGATTCAAACCCCCAACCTCAGAAATGTGAGGCACGTGTGCTAACCACTGCACAATGCTGCCCTAAATAAGGGAATGTTGAACTTTTTTTTTTTTAATGTGTCATAGCAGACATGCAAAACCTGTTCACAGCAATGATCACATCTTGTAAGTCAGCTTCAATCTTGACCAGCCTCACCACTAACCTGAATCAAACCATCAAACAGCTCCCCTCTTCTCTGCTCTTGCTTTTTACACAGGCAGGAAAGACCTTGATGTTCCTCCAATAATTGGCAGTAGAGGTTGACTTTTATTCCTTCTCCCCCTCCCTTTTTTTCTGTTTACCGGATTCTTTTTTTTTTTTTTTTTTTTTTTTTTTGCTTTTCCTCTTCCTTTAGAGATGAATAGTTGGCCTAGGATCAAAGTCCGATCCCAACCGGCCACTGTGGCCACCACAAAGGGGTGTTGGGTGCTGGCGTGGGGCCAGATGCTGCACATGGTCACATAACCAGGGACATGACATGCAGATGGGGCCAACAGAGCTCTTGTCGTCTCCCCTCCCACCCCCACACACGCCTGCACACAAGAGGTCAGTGGCAAAATTATCAGAGCGTGTGCTTCCTGTAAGATGATCTCGTCACAAAATCCCTTTTTGTTTTCATCTGGTTGGTCTTCCTGTTTGTTTCTCCATCCTTCCAACTGTCATATCTTTGTTTGTTTCTACAACCCTCACGTAATCTTCCTCTGTTTTGTTGCATTTTCTTTGCAGCTCAGAAGTGGGCCTTCCAAACACACCGCCAGCATGCACAACAAGAAAGGAAGCTGAGGTAAAAGTTCTTGTCCCCAATGACAACCAACTGCAGTTCAGCTAAACAGCCCTTGTTTACATAAATATGTTTCGAGGGCCAGTAAAAATTAATAGAGGTGAACGTTGAGCAGGGCTGTTTGATCAAACAAAAATGATCCGACCTATATATTTTTATGCAACACCCAACAGACCCAACAGACTGTTTTGCTTAATTTTCGCAAAGAATTATATAAACCATACAAAGAACACACCAAAAAAGTTTTGTTTAACATTTACATTCAAAGTGTTTTTGGTAAATATCTAGAGCCATATCGCTTGGAAGGACGAAACAGGACAGGACTTATATTTACCACAATGAATGTTTAGTTAAATTCATTCTTTTAAAGCCACAGTTATCTCTTTTTTGTGACAACAACAACAAAAAACACAACATATTTCAGAAACTTTTAATGGTCATTTAGGCTGGATTTATACCGCAGGTCCAACTGCCGAATTAAGATTTTCCAAACATGCCCCTGTTACAATGTGGTTAAGATTTTTTTGCTTTTATTTACATATGTCAGTCATAAAAACATCTTCTAAATCACAGATGTCAAAGTCAAGGCCCAGGGGCCAGCTCTGGCCCGCCACATCATTTTATGCGGCCTGCGAAAGCAATTCAAGCATGTCAACTTCCATGATGCTTGCTAAAGTCTGAACCAAAATTTCAAATTGTCATCTATAATGTAAGAATTACAATGTTTGCACAATCCATTATTCTTGACTTCTGATGTCAAAACTAGTTACCCATCTATTTGTTGTTCGCTGTGTATGTAATATTTGGAGGTGGTTAAACATTTGTATGCTTTCACAAAATTCACAATCATAACGGCCCTCCAAAGGAAACCGTAACTACAAGGTGGCCCGCGACAAAAAATGAGTTTGACACCCCTGTTCTAAATAGCTAAAATAAAGTACAATTTGCTGTGCACGTTCATTAATAGTGTTGCTTTAATTAAATTGAGACTGTCTGAAAACCTTGCAAAAATGCAAAATGGTTTCAACGCGAGTCATTTATGGTTGCATAAACAGTGTGCTGAGGTACAAGGCTGCCAGGAGAGGTGGGATTGGGAAAGAAGGGTTTTCTTTTTGAGAGGCTGGGTTCAGTCCGAACGCTATAGCGCAATTTTGGTTTTAATCATACGGTATCGCCCAAGTTTGGTGTGAGGGGATGTGACATGGAGGAGGGAGTGAACGTTTGTCACGCTCTCCTTTAAGTCTCAGTGGCAGTTCAATGCAGGAATACTTGACTACTCTTTTATTCCACCGCAGTCATGTGGATCAAGTCGTTAGCATGTTATTTCATGATGGCTTGTCAGCGTTTACATTCAGGATCACGAATAAACTTATCACAGGCTCCACCCAATCGGGTAGATCCACCACAACCCTCTGAATCTGTAGCTGGGGTTCTGTTGAAAATACAGCAACAATATACTGTAATGTTGATGTTGCCAACATTATGCGCTCTAATATAAAGTGCTAGAGAAAAAAGTGACATCTACACTTGCTATGCTACTTATTGTACGTGCTGGAGTAAATTTCAATTGAATCCACAAATGAAAAAAAATGAGTGGAAATGTATTATTTGTGTTTGAAAGTTTGTATTGAAATGAATTTCAATTCAATTATTTCTATTTTATTTTGGTTAAAAAGGGGGAAAAAAGCCAATGTTTAAAAAGTAAATAATTTAAAATGAACAGTGATAATAATAAAGTAATGAGAGATCAGATAGGATATATTCTTTGGAATGGAAATAGAAATAGTCAAAATAAGACCTTGGATTCATATTCAGAGATTGGCTGTTGCTAACCAATTATAGGGCTCTTTTTGGTGAAATACATGCATTAGCCTCCCAGAGTGCATGAAGCGTAAGAGGTCTGTATCAATTAACACGCCAGAGTTATGCACAATCATTCTATTTGTCATACATTCTGCTCTTATTAGAAACCTCCTAGTTTTAAAACATGTTTGTTAGATGTCATTGATGACGTGGGTGCTTATTATCATTAAAAAATAAAAGTTGATGTCATGGCATTAACTAGATCTGAAAGGGCCTTGCACATTTACTGTACATGTGCCGAAGAAATTATAATCGTTTCGTGATAGTCTACCTTCGGGGTCATTGATAGGCATGCATTTTGTTATCCAATCCTGTGAGCTCAAACTTAAAACAGCACAATTCACAAACCATTGTAAAACATCTTTGGGATAGACTGCAGTATATGTGTATGTGGGGCAGTGTGGGTGGGCTTTGGCTGGGCTGTGGAGACATTCAAGGAGCCTTTCTGGGGGTCCAGAATTTGGTGCTACGCTACTACGCCCCTGTTCAAATTCTAGCTTTCTGAGATTTACAATATGCGAAGGCGATCAATAATTTCAAATATTTTTTCCACCAATAATTTGGCCGATAATCTGTATTCCATTTTAAAAAAATCTTTCCGAAAGCAAAAATAAATAACTGAAACAATTATAAGAGGGATGTGTCTTTGTTTATAACAGCATTACAGACACAATTTCTTATTTTGATATTCATGGTTCAGTGAAATCACCCTTTTTTTTCAAAGCAAACTATAAATTCAAAAGGATGTGGAAAGCGGCATTTTTTTTAACGAGAACTAACTGACAATCATCAACATTAACAAAAGTCAGCAAAAAAAAAAAGTCAGTTAACATTGAATGCAGCTGTGCTTTAACAATTTCACGCTACGTGTCTGTGTGTGGGTGTGGGCGAGGGTGTGGTTGTGGGTTTGCGCGCTGTTCTGGACCAATTTGTGCATGCATGTGCAATTGCCAGGTAATACGTTTTTTTTATTTATTTTATTTTAGTTTTATTTTTTTATTCTAAGCACAATTTCTTCCATGACAGCATGCAATTATTGTGCCGAGCAAGCTATCATATGTCTATAACCCAAAAATTGCATTTTACCTTGGATGCCCCACCTTCCAGAACAGCTCAATGTCAGCATTTAATATCTGATATGTTATGAAGTTTGTGTTATTCGGGCGAGGATAATATGTTGAAACATAAAGCATGGTGGAGTTTAGAACTAACAGGAAGTACGTGCTCAAATCTGTCAGTGTGAGGCATAAAATGCGTGACACTGTCTTTCAAAAACAGTTAACAGCTAACTGTTATGTGGACCCATACATGACAACACCAAGCAATTCGATAACATATTGGGCAACTTTGTGCTCCGTGGTGTCCAGAAGCCTGCTAGCCTGACATGGAAAAGACCTTTGACAGCTGCATGGCAGATATTCTGCAGGCACCCGAGGCTTCACAGGTGTCAAACTCGGGTCCTTGAGGGCCGTTACTCTGAATGTTTTCCATCTCTTCCTGCTGCAACACACCTGATTCAAATGATTGGTTCATAAGCAAGCTCTGCTGGAGCCTGCTAATGATTTTGATAACTTGATCAGGTGTGCTGCAGCAGGGAGAGATGGAAAACATTCAGGGTTAACGGCCCTCGAGGACCCGAGTTTGACACCTACGCTTTAGGTGGTATATATTGCGGCAGATCAGCATTCAGTCCACACCCCCACAACATCTGAAAGCTGAGAGTATGGCTCAGTTTTTCCTTTTTTTGTAACCTGTAACCTGATAGAACATGATAAGCTGTCCACTGTCCCTGGAAGGGGTAAATTTGACAGGCTTTTTAACAACACACCTCTCAGCTGTGTGTCAAAATACATTTTATTTCACTTCAGAGGTAGTTTTAGTCGTATATTTTCAACATCTTTTGTTCTCTGTGCAGTTAGGGCTTTCCATGCCTGCATGTTTTTTAACACGTTTCTTAGTATTGACAAAAATAAGTAGCACCTAAGCTCAATTCAAGCCATCCATGAACTAAATCACTGGTGTTAAACTCAAGGCCCGGGGGCCAGATCCGGCCCACCACGTCATTTTATGTGGCCCGCGAAAGCAAATTGTGTGTCAATTTCCACGACCCTTGCTCAAATCTGGAGCGAAATGTCATATTGTCACGTGTAATAAATAACGTTGAGATTTTCCAACATTTTTTTTTACCCTGTTTACACTCACTTGGAAAATAATTGAACAAGCAACAAACAAACATTTGACTGATTTCAAAACTAGTAATCCATCAATTTGACTTGTTGTGTACAAGTAATATAATACAATGTGATGATTAAACATTTATTCGGTTTCACTGTCGTAATGGCTCTCCGAGGGAAGACGTAAGTAACTCCAAAGTGGCCCGCGACAAAAATGAGTTTGACACCCCTGATCTAAATAATGTATGCATAATAGAATTTCCAACATGACTTGCGCAAAACAAGGATGTGTGCACTCATCGGCAACCCGATTTCAACCCCTCTGTTACGTGGCACTTGTGACAGCAGTGGAGAGGTCAGTAAAGCCAACTCAATAAAACTATACAATGCTTTAATGTGACCACCGTGGAAAAAGCAGTTACCTCCAGCTCAGATAATGACCCCTTTAACAATGAAAGTGGACTCATTAGAGCATGAGAAATAAGTGTTCGGTTTCTCGAGTAGGGTCAACTGCTTGTAGCTTTGGTGGCAACTTTTGCCAGTTTAACGGTATGTTATGAGGAGCACCGAAGGCTAATGCTGTTTTTCTGTAATAAAGAACATTATTTTCACTTTTATGTGCTCCTCCTACGGAGAAAATAGGCCTGATCTCTCCCTTTGTGGTTGCTCCAACTGCTTACTTCCACCACCCACACAACACATTTTCCCAGGCAACAATGTTCCTCCAAAGTTTACAAACAACATGCCCAAAGCAGTTAGCAGCTTTCCGTTTCCTGGCTGGAGTTGAAATGAAATGGTAATTTTGACTTGAGGAGGATTTCAAAGGGATGGCCTGTACTTTTCATCTCGTTGGATAGCACAAGCTCGCCGACACATTCGCGATGGGAATTGAGGTTGGAAAAAAGACAGGAGAGAAAGGTGCATTTTAAGTTTTTTTTTTTTTTTTTTTTTTTTTTTAAGTTTAATGTTCTTTGCTGTTACACCCACCCTCCCCCAGCATCTTCCCACAACAAAAAAAGAAATGAAGCAGTGTGAAGATCTTTATCCCAGATGGACAGGACTTATATAAACATCCACCCACAACTCAGGGAATATTTGATGTGTCAAGATTGTTTCCTGGTATTTAAATAGATCATTTACTTTTTCAAGTCCCAACATTTTTATTCAAAGAACTGAGGGGCCAGTGTGTGGGTAGAGAAGTTGTGTCATCTCTTCCCCGTGTTAGTTTCCAATAACAAATCCAAGAGACCAGTCTGCTTTTCATAGCAGTTCTTGTCATTTGCTCGAGATTAGTACAAGGGAACACAACCCTGTTCCAAAAAAATGCAAGGTAATCTGTGATGGGAGCGGCCGGTCTTTTCACTGTACTGAATCACAAGAATCTGTTCTTTCGAATGGCTTGTTCACTAAATCAGCCCTGATATTCACATTCACTCTGAAACACATTCAATTACTGATGCAGTGTGTTCGCAGACCACAGTGCACAGGAATTCCTGCGAGCTAGAGCTTTACTTTTAGTAGTACATTCACAGAATTCTTACACAGCTCTCTTTCTTTTATATTTCAGAGTTTGTCAAATATCATTCACTAGAATAGGCTGTTTGATATAAAACTAACAGCTCAGCTAAGTTAGCGGTGGCTGCCAGGGACATGCGGTCAGGGGAGGCAGAGCCACACATGCATCATGAAGACAAATGTAATAAAATGAATTTTAATTTCAGATCTCTGGTGTGTGTTTCATATTTATTTCCTTGTACTTGCTAAAAATTTGAGCTTGGTATCGATCGATACCAAATTAATACTGGAGCCAATATTGCCGATATCAATGCCGATATCAAAAGTATGTTTTTTTTTTTAAATATATTTTTTATTATTAAATAACATGCATTATGCCAACTAAACTTTCTTTTTGGGTTCTTAACCATTCCATAATATAACATCCTCAATGGAAACATAAACATAAACTCTTGTTTAAAGTTGCACATATGGTAATCTTCATTCTCCTAGTCCCGGTCTTTCTTCCGCACTCAAAGAAATCCTGGCCATGTTCTTCTAGCTTGTTTTGATTTGGTTCGTTTTGGTACACCTTAAATTCAACGTCAAATTATTCTCAGACATCGTACATTTTATTATATTATGTACTGTACTTCATGTCTTATGCTACGGCAATACACATCTAGTAGTTGTAGAAGATAATATTCACTGTAAAAATAATTCATTGAAAATAGCTACTAGTTGGGCCATTGATTTGTAAAAACAAACAATGTCCTTCCATCCTTCCATCCATCCATCCATCCATCCATCCATCCATCCATTTTCTAATCCTCAGGAGGTTCGCGGGTGTGCTGGAGCCTATCCCAGCTGTCTTCTGGCAGTCGGCAGGGTACACCCTGAACTGATCGCAGGGCACACACAGACGAACAACCATTCACACTCACAACCACACCTAGGGACAATTTAGAGTGCTCTATTAATCTGCCATGCATGGTGTACCCCACCTACTGCCTGAAGACAGCTGGGATAGGCTCCAGCACCTCCAGGACCCTTATGCGGATAAGCGGATCAAAACAATCCACCAAGAAGTTCGTGAAATCCACTTTCCCAGGCTGGATCATCACATTTGATTTTCAGTCAGCCCTGCACGAATTGTCCCCATGTCAAAAGCTTTGTGTGAAAAAAAACAACGTGTCATTTTCACTTCACTCCCCAGCCAGTGAGGAGGGGCAAGGGTTAATTGGTGTTGATTAGCTGGCTTATCTCCAGGAAGGTTCACAGAGGAAGATGAGCATAAGATGAGGTCACTTGCGGACAGTGATGTGAAATCAGAGTAAAGTGCTCTGCCTCTTTTCGAAGCTTGGAAAGACAGATAAGCAATACTAATATAGCACCGTCAAAATATATTTTACTCCAGTGCTGTGTGTGTTACTCTGGCACTGTTTGCCGATTGTGTTGTTTATGTGTCGATGCTGGCTGGTCTTACTAAAAAAAAACATTTGTTTCAACATCATCTGGTGGCATTTTACAGTCTTGAAGAGAAGAACATACGTCATTGCTTGGTCAATTCTTCACGTTTTAATGTTTTTAGTCAGCTACCTATGCACAAAAGTAAAGAAAAAAAACTCACAATGGTCACTAGCACCGATATACACAAATTACAAAAGAAATGTTCAGTGGAAATCAGGCATTGCCTTTAATTTGAAGTCCAACAGAGTTATGAAAAATAAAAAATGGCATCATCAACTAACTGTAAATATTTGCTTGCAGAGCTTTGAGAGGCAATCATTGCAAGCCAACGTTTTCTGCAACTCCCAAAGATACTTGCTTGCGATACGAGCAAATTGTTCCAGCTGTCTGAGTTTTGAGGAGTGCCCGTGCTCCAGACTGCATGTTTCAGCTCCTTCCACAGATGTCAAAATACCTGTCAATAAGTTCTTTCATTGACCAATGTGGTTTTTTTAACTTAAACCAATATTTCTGAATCTTTACTGAGCCAAAGTACAAATTTAATTTTAGAACAAATCGCACAGCTCATCACCAAATAAAATGGTCACAAAAAGTGGAAACACGGATTAGTTACCATGAAGGGAGTGTCAGTTCATTGTTCTGCGTGTCACCAAACCGCTGTTGAAGTACCAAATTTGCTGTTAACTGCAACCATTATAAGGGCTAAAATTCTTTTCATGGAATGATTAATGTAAAGTGCTAAATAAAAATTATTTATGTCAAGAGCTTTTTTCCAAAACAGAATATTTGAAAAAAGTATGTCTTGCCACGCCATGCTACCGTCCATCTATCTATCAATTTTGTATGCTGCTTGTCCTCATTTTTTTCTTTTTACTTCTAACATGGATGAAAACAAAAGTACAGTAACAGTAAAAAAAAAAAAAAAAAAAAAAACATCAAAATTAAAACAATCAAAAAAATAAAGAAGGGGAAAAAACTGAGCACAGCAAAATTATAAATAATCAATACACCACAGGTAATATCATACCTGCTTAAAAATGAGTTGGAAAAAAAATAAGTAACTGTTCTAATCTCAGTACATTTATTTTCTTATTAGTATATCCCAGTGCCATTAGCATAATGGTGAGCTGGAACCTAACCCTGTTGACTCAAGGCGAGTGGTGTCAGCCAATCGAAGGGCAGCCATAATATTGTACAGACTGTATTTTAGTTTTTAGAAAATATGCAGACCAAGCCAATGAATTGCTTTAAAGGGATACAGTTCATGCTTGTACAATCCGTAAATCTAGGTAAATGTAATTTTTCTCAAAATAATCAAAATTGTGGAAAACAATATGTCTCTCTGACAGTAAGAGTCATCTCCTTATCGTGGGGAAGGGGTTTGTGTGTCCCAGTGATGCAGGCAGCTAAATTCCTTGGGGACTGTGGCAGAACTTTGACCGCGTCCCAGGGGAGGCAAGGGACATTGAGTCCGAGTGGTCCCTGTTCCATTCCTCCGGTATTGAGGCAGCCGACTACAGTTGTGGCAGTGCCTGTGGTGACGGCATCCACCCTTACCAGCAGTAAGGTCTGCTGTCAGGCTTAAGAAGAATTTAAGAAGAACCAAGCCTGTTTGAATTGCGGAGGCAACTGATTGGCCAAACCGAATGCAGCTTTGTTGGCCAGAAGCAAAACACAGGCATGGAAGAAGTTGAGTGAGGTCATGGAGAACAATTCCCAGATGACTTTGAGAAAATTCTGGTCCACCATCCAGCATCTCAGGAAAAGAAGAAGTGCACCATTAACACTGTCTGTAATAGGGACTGCTGAACTCGACTCGGAACATTGTGAGGCAGTTGGGAGAATACATCAAAGAACTCCTCAGTTCCACTGACATGCGGGTCTGGGGACTATGAGGTAGGGTCTCCTATCTCTGGGTTTGAAGTCTCCAAAATGGTTATAAATCTCCTCAGTGGCTGGGCCGCCGGGGTGGATGAGATCCACTCTGGATGTTGTGGAGTTGTCCTGGTTGACACACCTCCACAAAATTGCATGGACATCAAGGACAGTGCCTTCGGATTGGCAGACTTGGGTGGTGTTCCCCCTTTTTTAAGAAGACCAGAGGATCACAATCGGTCTTCCTGGTAAGATCTATTTGGGGGTACTGGAAAGGAGGGTCCATCCAAAATTAAATCTCAGATTCAGAATTGGGCAGCCACAATTATTTTGTAAGTCAACCAGACACCGAGAGTGGTTGTGATTAGTCGATTAATCTTTAATTCGCAGCAAATAGCATATAACCATCATTATCTTACAGCTTAATGTCTTGACAGATATGAAAAAAAGTCAGTCTAAAAGCTTTTTTAAGAACGTTGGGTACATTGAAATATAGGTTTGAATGTACAGTAGCAATTCGAGCTGTATTTCTTTTAAATGTAATGAACATTGAATGTGTTACTGTCACAAATTATGTTGTCAACATTTAAAGTGAACCATGAGTTTTTATTTTATTTGATTTTGAAAAAAATATTTTTTCCATGTCATGTAAATTACCCACATCAAAGAGGGCCAAGCAAATTCCACTCCTCTTCTTCACCATCATTTGATGTTTTGGGGAAAACAATGTTGAAACTCGACCACGAGACCAGGCCAAACAAGGGTGCTGATTGCAACTCTTTATTAGTGGTGTGACATCTCAGCGCCTAACATCTAAGAGTCATCACAGAGTAACAGAGGCTGCTTGAGCAGATAAAGTAATTAGACTTAGTGGGGCCCTTTCATCTGCAACAACAGGGAAGGCTTCTGGATCTTGTCACTGCACTCTCTGGTATTGTCACAATAGCCCCACTGTGCTCAGAAGGGCTAATAGGCTGCTGTGCCATTCAGTTTTGAAAACTTTTTTTTCTGTTATGTTGTTTCAAATGTTGTTGTAATATTATTGTTTGATTTTATGTTGAAATGATTATTTGTTGTTGTATTTTCCAATTTCAAATATCATCATCATCTAGTCCACTCTGAATATTGAAACACATCACCATCTCTGAAAACGTTGAGGCTGGTGTCCTTTTTGTTGGATGTGACTCAAAGCCAAAGTGACTTGAAAGGACAACTTTGCCTGTGGGAAGGACGGTGTATCAGGTTCAGCTGCATTTCTGGTTATACTTTGTATTCTGCAGGCACTGGCGACAACTCTTATGCTTGTGTTTGATTATCTCTTTAATGTTCTCTCCTCCCCGCCTCTCCTACACAATAATCAGGAAAGTGGAGGTGAAGCAATAGCCAGCGGACGAATGCAATGAAAAGAGACTGACGTGCGACCCAGTTCTACTGTACTGACGGATAGAAGAAGATAGATATTGGCACCCCGATAGGATTTTACTTTTGTGTATCAATACACCAAAAGCTCTGTTAATTCAGAGTGTAGGTAGTTGTCTGGTGGGAGGTTTTTTGTTTTTGATTTTTTTTTGTTTTTTTGTCAGAAACACCACAAAGCTCTTTTACAGTGTCATCATTTCATAAAAACAGAAATGACTGGTCACTAACACATTTTAATGAGAGATGGTTTTATGTGTATCAGAATGTATTTTTGACACTTGTTTCAAAAATGTATTTTTTTTTCTAGCACATCAGGTTTTGAGATTTTTTTTTTTTTTTTCTTGCTTTGGCAATAGGGATTTTACAGATTGAGTTGGAGACCAAACCCCTCACTACAGTAACTTAAACAATAGTTGAATAAACCGTTTTTATTGATTTTTTTTTAATTTGGTTTCAGTCATAACGGCCCTCCAAGGGAAATGGTAATTAAAATATGGCCCACGACAAATATGAGTTTGACACCCCTGCATTAAATGATACACGAACCTTTGGTTTATGCTGATTTTAAGGTGTTGCTGAGGAATGTAATGGATTACTCACCTGACTAACAAGCAGCCAGTGTGGGTTCAGTCACATGCATAAATGCATATCAATGCAATGCTTTGATGACATTGAAAGATTTTTCACTCCTCTTTCCACTGGTGGAGTAGGATCATGGTACACCAAACACCAAATCACGGTTTGGTGGTAACCGCGGTTCTAAAATGGCTGTTGTAATTCGAAAATTTCAGACTTACGGTAGGTTCGCTCTATAGTCATGAAAATACGGCAGTCATTTAACACCCGAGTTAAGTGCTTGGTGTACTTTTCACAGGAGGCTGGCTGGAACTACATTAACGCAGAGAGCATACAACTTTGAACAGCAGAATAGCTGGAAAATAAATATGTGTCCGGACGATGGAGTTTGGGACATCCCATGAATGAAAAAAAGAAAATTACAAAAATTGAGATACAGTACATGTTTTGCACAGGGCAGCGACGATATGGCCCTTAGTAAATGTGGCGGTATGGTTGAAAGCATAATCACAGGTACATGTTTTTTGGACAGAAGAGAGATATTCTAATACCTTTTTTCCATGGTTATTTAGCAGCACATGCTGAATTTCATTCTTCTGAAGAGCCTTAGATTTAGGAGGTTATCAGACCTTCAGGAGACAAAGTCAAGGGCTATTAACACACCATCCCGACAACAGGTCATCCCAAAGAAGCCAGTAGCCCATGGGCCTGTTCTAAAAACAGCTAACCAATGATGGGACAACTAGATTTACAAGGAATGTCAAGGAAGTGATCATTTGAAAATGTAAAAACAAGCAGAGATCAGCCGTATACTGTATCTGTTTCCTAACCTTCAATTACTGTTGATAAATTTTGTGAGAAATCGTGAACATGATCTGGATCTTTACATCAAAAAATGTAATTATTCTTCGCAGCTTACACTCAAAGGTATTATGAGCATATTTGTTTCACAAATGTGCATCACACCGGTAGCCTTTCACATTACTCAGGACCTAAGAAGTAGCTGTCACGTTCCAAAGAACTGGCTATGGCTGCACAATAAGTCAGCATAACTACAGCCAGTGTAATTCCACATGACAAAAGACCTTAACTACAATATCATCACAATATTTGTTCTTACTTTGTGGCCACACATATCTCAATTTTGCTCAAGAATTTTAGGTGCCAACTCAACTTCCTTTCGCCCTTTTCCTGTCTTCGCAGGCTATTGTGTCGAGATGGAAAAAGACTACCCACTACTGTGAGAGAGTGGCCCAGAATTGGTCCTACTCAGTTATAAGACAAACATATAAGAGTATTAGATCGAGTTTAATTATACAGGGGCTGGCGGCAGGGCCCCCTTTTCTCTCAGCAGTGAGGATGCTTTGTGTTTGTTGTCGGTTCAAGGCTTCCTAAAGGATGTGCTGGCATGTACAAAAGGTTCTGGCAAAGAGGAAACTTGTGGTGGTTGCGGGGGCGGGGGGCTGAACTGTTATTGTTTGCAAAGCGTGTAAGCGACCATCACAATGCCGCATCCATGGAAATGAAGCAAAGATACAGAGAAAAAGCATGAATAAAATGCAGCTTTGACTGGCAACTTAACAAGCAAAACCAAATTTGTCGTTTGCCGAAAGACGTCAGATGTATTGCCAGTGAGCGAGAGTGTATGTTGAGCGAGAAATAGAAAGAGCAAAAGCAGACCGCAGAATCTTTCCTGCATCTCTTTCCCTTTTCTCCTCTGGTTTAAGACGACTCGGCGAATGTAGCAACATCAAAGGGCCTCGCTCTCTGAATGTACATTCTTGTTCCAGTATCCACATGAAACAGAGAGAGCTGGAGAAAAGCTGCGAGAGATGAAGCAAGTTGTTTTCCACTCCTGTCCTTGTACATGCAGGTATCGATGGGGGGAAACGGCTTAGAAATTAACTCGTGCCATCTTCCTGCCATACCAACAAAACACGGGTGTCTCTAAAATTAGGACATCTGTTTGTCACAATAATAATGGCTAAAAGCAGCATTTCCAGGCTACAGTCTTCCACCCTGAATGTTAATTCTACGCATCAAGATGTTTTTGGACCATTGTGTGCTTCCAACTCTCGGGGAACAGTATGAAGAAGATCCTTTTCTGTTTGTTTCCATGAAGGCATGCTTTATGAATTTGGTGTGGAGGAACTTGAATGCCCCGCTCAAAGCACAATTCAATTCAAATCAAATTGAAGAGCTAGACCCGTGACCCTACAAAATTTTCTTCTGAGTAAATGTACAATACATTCACCATATACGGTGCTGACAATCCACAAGAAGTAACTATGCAACCATGGCTTAAATCCACGATAGGCTGAGTACTAGTTTAGCTTAGATGGGCACTTTATAATGTTATATTGCTCTGTTTTGATTCCATAAAAAGAGCTGTTAAAGCAGCTGTTGTGTGACAAAATATTTTTTTCACTGTTGTTGATGGACAGTAATATTGTGTGAAAGATTACGTGTGAATAACGGCTCCAAGTGAAAAATGTTCATGTAAAATTGAAAATCGAAATTGTTATTTCAGTAAATATTTGCATTTTGCACGTAGAAAACTGATTCATGATTCCATGTTGATGAGAGCATTAAAATGGGGAAAAATTAGACAAAAAATATAAAAGGAAATTCAGAAATGATAAAAAATGCGTGAGTAATCATGATTAATTTTTAGTTAATTTGAGTTAAGTATGACAGTTGCGTTTGTATATATATATGTACGCTCAGTGGCAGGGTCCTAACAGCAGAGCTGACCCACCAAGACTGGAAACTGAAAGGTACTGGAAAGGCATATGGGAGAAGGAGGTTGCACATAACAGCAGTGCACAATGGCTGGTGACCCTGAGAGAGGAGCACAGCAACCTCCCTGAACAGAACCCAGTTACCATAACAGTGGCAGACATACAGGAAAGAGTCTCAGATATGAAGAACTGGACAGCACCAGGCCCGGACATGGTCCACACCTACTGGCTAAAGAAACTCACAGCACTCCAT
>NW_017805882.1:5224726-5288975 GCF_001891065.2 Hippocampus comes
TCAGCGTGTTATCCATTTTCTTCGCTTTGAAATGATCCATAGCTGTCTGTCTGAGATGAGGGGGCGGAGTACTCATGTCAGCTGTGTGCTTGGCCATTCAGTGGTATTTCAAACCCGACGTGCTATGATGATAGCTCAGTTTAGACTGCAAAACATACAGGTAACTTTGGTCTTGTCAGTGGAATAATCTGGCAACTTTTTAAAAGTAAACTTTCCATTCATAAACTCTTAAAGTATCCGTTTTCGGTGTCTCGTGCTGCCGTGGCTGGCAAAACAAACGTGCGTGGACATGTGCAGCAAGGTTGTTGTTTTGTTTCTGGTTTATTTATAGAGCAACACAACATCCACTGTGACGTCTGCCGCGTTAATCTCGCGAGAAAAAATTTAATCCCGTTAAAATTCATTTAAATTAATGCCAATAAAAACGTGCTAAACTGACAGCTCTAATATATATGTTGTTTCTGGTTTATTTTCGAGCAACGTAACATCCGCTGTGACGTCTGCCGCGTTAATCTCGCGAGAAAAAATTTAATCCCGTTAAAATTCATTTAAATTAATGCCAATAAAAACGTGCTAAACTGACAGCTCTAATATATATATGTATATATATATATTTCCATAATTCAATTCAAAAACATTCATGGATTATAGATTCAGGGCCCACAATTTAATGTTTTACATAATTTGGGTTTCCAGCTCATGAAACCCACAAGAGCAAGAATTTGAAAAATGTGAATATGGCAAAGAATTTTTGCCCAAATTTTGCCGGGCATGAATGTTTTAAACTAAGTGTCACAGGTGTCATTGAATTGCTCCAGTTTGGTTTAATCGTCTCGGTTCAGTTCAAAATTGGACTGCAGGCTTGACAACTGGCCAGAAGACCATCACTGATACCCTCCATAGGATATGTTAAGCCACAGACGCTCAGAGCTAAGGAGGTTGGCTGTTCAGAGTGATGTGTCCAAGGATATCAACGTAAAACCTAGTGGAAGGGTAAAATATGGCAAGAGATGACCGTCGGCGTCAGTGGATTACCAAAACAGAGGAGATATAAGAACGTAGCAAAGATCAGCAAAGAACTGAATGGGACAGGAGTCACCGCTTCAAAAACCACCACATTCAGACGCATCTAGGAAATGGGCTACAACTGGGTTCTGCCTTGGGTCAAGCCACTTCTGAGCCTGAACCAACGTAGGAAGAGTCCCAACTGGGCCAAGGAAAACAAGGACTGGACAATGGGCCAGTGGTCCAAGGTCCTCTTCTCCGATTTCAAGTAAAATTGTGATGTTTTTGTTTCGATTACATTTGGTTTTGTTCCCTCGTTCTCTTTTTGTGTTCCGCTGTTCTCGTCATCCGGGTCCCTTGCATTCACCAATCAGCTCCCTCAACTCATTGCGTCTTGTCCAGGTATTTCTTGTTGTCTCGTCACCTTGCTTGTATTTAGTTCCCTGGGTTCTGCCAGTCTTTGTTGGATCATTGTGTGTCTGTGTGCTCTTGTCATGTTTTGTTTCTCCCTTAGGTTTTTGTGCTACTTTGGTTTCTTGTGATTTTCAGGACAATGTTCAAGTATTTGAGTGAGTTTTCTCCTCTGTACCCTGCAAGTATTATTTTTTTTTGGATAATGTATTTTGTTCAGTCCACCCTGCGCCTCCCTGCCTCCCTGCTTGTTGGGGTCTTCCGGGTCCCACCATGCAAAACCTGACAAAAATGTGCCTTTCATTCGAGAATCAAGGTCCAGGGTTTTGGTGAAAGACATCTGAGGAATGGATCCCAAGCTGTTTGAGGTCCGGCGTAAAATAGTCACAATTTGGGGACCAATGCCCAGAGCAACTGTAGATAAACGCTGATTTCTTAAACCTAAGGTCACAACTACTGTCCCGAGAAGTTCAGTATTCTTCGTGCTGAGGATATGTATGGAGATGCAGATTTCATCTTCCAGCAGGACCTGGCCCCTGCCCATACCGCCAGAAGCACCAAAACCTGCTTTGATGCCTATGCCATCGTAATGCTTTACTGGCCAGCCAACTCACCCAACCTAAACCCTACTGAAAATGTGATGTTATATCATCAAGAGGAAAATAAGAGCCACCAGATCCCAATAACAAAGAAGAGTTAGGAAGCATCAAGGAAATCTGGGCTTCCATCATGCCACAGGCTGATTGCATCAATGCCATGGCGTATCCAGGCAGTGATGAAGGCAGAGATTCCCGACCAAGTACTGAAGATTGACATATCATTTTAAACACACCATATTTTGATTTGATGTGATGCTAATTTCTCTGTTTTCCCCCCTTGCAAAATATTGAGAAGTATATGGTGGCTCCTTAACACTCTTCACATTTTTTAAATTCCTATTGTCATGGGTTTCAGGAGCTTTCAGGCCCAATTATGAAAAAAAATTAAATTAATACATGAAATAATTTACATCGTAATAAAATAAGCATACATTAATGCAAAAATGCACCCGTGTTCCCATTCAGACGGAGAATGACGCGGTCGAAACAAGAATGTGGTGAATGCTGATGCAATTGTGACCAGAGTTCTTCCAAACATCAAAGGCTTAAATCAGCACTCTGTCCATGTTCGCTTTTGTTGACAATCAGTCGAGTGTCTTCTGTTACAGAGATGCTCTCATATGACGTCTTCTCATGGCGCTGGCAGTCTCCTCTCAGTCGTCACAAAATGATAACAAATGGAAACAGGCATAAGTTGCATGTTCGTTTTTGGAATTTTCACTCAATTAACGAATTTGACATATTTAGTTGGAAACCCCGTTACAGTTGGGCTAAGGATTGTATTTGAACGGGTGCATAAAAATTGGGATTTCGAAAGTGTGAAAAAGTGTAAACAATGAACCATATTACAAACCCATTAATTTTTGCATTTATACAAGTAGTCAGTGGAACCTCCATAGTGTATATAAACCAATACGTTTTGGAATACTTCCTGACTGTACAGGGAATTTGCAAATCCACATCACCTTTTAGCAGTCTTAAGTGGCAAATTTAAAACCATTTATCCACTACCTTTGGAAAATGTAAAAACAAGTCACTCTGACAATGAAGACTCAGCCGACAACCACTTCACGACAACGGAGTAAGCCACACCTCACAACGTGCCAGTGAGACACTCAAAAGTAAAACATGATTTCATAAGTGACCTGTACTGTGAAACTATCTGTGAAATGCTGAAGTTTTGTGCAACATATTTTGTGTGGCATTTTTTTTTTCACTTACGTGGTAGAATTTAATGCTTTTGATTGGAGGATGACAAACTCAACAGGTTTAGTCAAAACCCCCATACCTTTTACATCGACCACCCAAGGAGTGACAAGGTAGCCCTCACCTTTGTGTGTGAGTGTGTGTGGGGGAGCCTCATACTTTCTAAGGAGTGTGCACCAGGGAGAATGTGTGTGTGTGTGTGTGTGTGTGTGTGTGTGTGTGTGTGTGTGTGTGTGTGTGTGTGTGTGTGTGTGTGTGTGTGTGTGTGTGTGTGTGTATGAGTGAATGTGTTTGCTGTGTTTGTGCTTCTCCCGCCCACCATCTGGGCCCTGTTTGGAAAGCTTCTCTGTAAAAATCACAGTCACGCCGTGGCAGGATTACCACTGTGAAAAGCAACACCTGGAAGAACCTCAGTCCTCATGCTCAAAGACGTCTTAGACTTCCCAGCTCGAGGTGTCGGCTTTGTTTTTGACCTACATGGTCATTTTTCGTCCTCACTTTGCCTCAAAAGAGGCACAAAGCACACATTCCAAATCCACACTAGACACGACCGTGCTTACAACATCACCATACAACAGTGAATTTAAAAAAAAAAGAAAATCAAAAAGGGTCCTGTATGTCTGTACGCAAATGCATGTGTGCAACTTGTATATGTTTTTCTGTTTTTATAGCATGCCAAAACATTAAAGGCTGATTATCCACAGTGTGGAAGGCTGTGAATGAAAGAGTGCATAATCCTAGATGAAAACTGAGCCAGAGCGTCTCCATTGAAGATTTCCCATCAGAAATAATCTCAGTTTCGGATTAGTTACAATTAAAACTGTTTTGATGTTTTAAGTGGTTGTTCCACAGAATTATATTATTGTATAGCAGTTTTATTGGTAATTTTTCTGCATGCCACATCCTCAGCATAGTCAGAGTGGAGCTAAACCAGTAGAGAGTCTGTATTGTGACAAGGGGCAGTGCCCAACCAGAGCCAACAGAGGGTGCTGTTTTTCCATTATTTCAATGTGTATTTTATACCTAATACAGAGTAATGACTAAATTGTGAAATTAGTGGGTAACAATTTGATTTCCTCCATGGATTTCCTTATCCTCGTAGTTCTCTTTGTTTAATCATTTCTTTAATGCTTGTCTGTCTGACCTTCGATTCATGCTGCCTCTCTGTTCTACAGTCACCCATACAGATAGTTTCAAAGTTTCATGCTCACATCTGCCTCACAGTTCTCAGCGTGCGTGCGGAGAATTCTAAATTGTCCTGAGGTGTGTCTGTGAGGGCGTTTAGTTGTTTGCTTATATTTGCTCGACGATTGGCTGCTGGCCAGTTCAGGGTGTTCCCCGCCTCCCCCAAAGTTAGCTTTTTACTATTTTACTCACCTTACTTTCTGTCAATTTATTACTGTATATGTTGTTATGTTCAATAAACAAACGAAACGAAAAAGAAAGGATAGGCTTCAGCGCACCCCTGACCCCAGTGAAAATAAAGACCACAGAGAATGATGTGATGAATGAAATATTGAACCTCTGACAGTGCTCTATAAATACAGTTGAGTTGAGTTGAGATTCAATTACTTTGCCATTTTATTAGTAGTAGTAGTAGTAGTCGTGTTTTTTCCACAACAAAAGTGAAGAAAACTGCATCTCCTGTGTGCCTTATGTCAAGGGAGTTGTTTTATATTTTAATTAGAGGATATCATTTTAATTAGTAATTAGAGTGAGGATAAGTGGTTCGGATGATGGACGGACAGATGATTACATTATTATTTAGCATATTGTCATTTATGTGCAACATTCTCTTACAGCTGCGGTTGTTGTGCAGAGCGATATAAATACAATTAAGATGAGTTTTAACTAAATGATGGCAGATATTTCAATTTTATTATAGCCAAACAAAGCCACACAGTTACTACCCCAGCTGAGGTTTGAAATCCGGCCAGAAAACTCACCAGTGTTCACTGATAAAATATATAAAAGAAAATAAATAAAATAATAATAATAAAAATGTTACTTTTAGAAATCCGTGCTTCAAATGGGGAGGGGACGTAAAAATCTTGATCGGTGGGCACTGAGCGACATACAACACAGCCAGCTTTCTTAACCGGCTAGATTTATCTTTCGTGAAATGGGTGTCTATAGGAACTTTGTTATATTCTCTGACTGTAAACTAGGTGCTAGTGTTGCCATAAAAATACGGTTGAGATGAAAACGGAAGGTTCTGTAAAGGCGACTATTGTATGACCTAATGTTGTGCTGTCAATAGCCTGTGAAGAAAATACAGCGTTTAGCTATACTCTGGCCTTGTGATTTTGCCACGCATCACCACATACTTAACCTCGTTAAGGACAATTAAAGGGATGGACGAAAACCCACTTCCGTTCTTCTTGCTCAGTCCGTCCTTTAAAAAAAAGAAAAAATGTCATCCTTCGTTCTCCGCTCCCAAAATATGCGTCCGATCGGGATTGAAGGACGGACCGTTCCGTCCCAGGGACGGAATGCCTATCTCTATGGGTCTCATTTGTTTCATCCACACCAGGATGTATTCACACCTGCATAAAAGGCTCAGACCAGTCAATCCTAGGTCTGTTTAAAGTGGACCAAACAGTGCAGGTGTGAATACATTAGTTTAACTGTGTTATAAATTATGACTCTCAAAAACCTGGTGTAGTTGTGACAAAGTTTAGGGTAAGTGACAGCATTAATAAAGGAAACTTCAAACCTTCGTCATTTTTTATCAATCCGTTTTTTTAGTCCACTTATCCTGGTCCAGAATTGGAACCTAACCCAGGTGGCTTGCGGCGAAAGGTGAACTACATCCTGGACTGGTTGCCAGATAATCACATGCGACATGGACAGAAACACAACTATTCTGATGCAAATTCACACAGCCACCAAGTGGGGACTGAAACAATGCTGACTGCTCTAAAGTTAGGCAAGTGTACCATGACACCATTTTTCAGCCCCTCTCCCATGACTTCTGAAAAGATATTTGTTTGTAGGCCATGTTTCTTTCATCAGGAGCATGAATACACCCCTCCCCCTACACGCACACACACACACACACACACACACACACACACACACACACATACACACACACACTCCATTCAAATTCACCACCCCCCTCGCACCCACAACCATTCCCCTCTCTCCCGGAGCTGTCCACCCTCCATGTTGACCCGCTGACATCGCTGGTGGTGTCTGGATCTAATGTTGATGACATCATGCATCACAAAGAGTCCGCTGCCACCGCCGGCTCTGCTTGCCATTGTCAACCTCACAGTGATTGCCCTTGTTTGCAGGGAGTGCGGGGTTGCTGTGGCACGCTCCCTCAGTAAATGATGCAAGAGGGCAAGAGTGCTGCTGCAAAAGCACGGGCCATTTTTTGGGGGTGGGGGAGGTTCAGGGAGTTGGGTGGGTGTGATCTGAGTGTACTGGACATTGAGCTGATCGGAAGGTTCCTTTCTCCTCTGACAATCAAGTCTCTGATCTTCCGCAATCAAAAACCAAGAAATATGTGTTTGATGTCGAGATGAGAGAGATACTCTGATGTCAATTTCACGGTGTTAATCAGACGTGTGTTTGTGTGTTTGGTAGCAGATGTGTTATTTATGGATAACTATAAAACAGAAGTTGTATGTGTTAGCATACAATGATTTATTGCTCCCACATCCAGTAAGTTTGAGAATTTGTGCCTCAAAAACATTTCCAACATCCTTTTGTTGTCACTGTAAATTGCATGTACATTTTATGTACATGTTAATGTATGAGAATTAACGTATTTTCCGCACTCTAAGGCGCTTCGGATTGTAAGGCGCACCTTCAAGGAATGCCCTAATGTAAAACTGGTTTCATATATGGTGCCCACTGCATTATAAGGCGCATAGAATAGAAGCTATAACAGTGGCTGTGGTTGTGTTGCATCCACTAAATGAAGCTATGCCAAAGAGAATAGAATAAACCTACAATACAATACAGCTTTATTTATACAGCGTTTTCACAACCGCTGCAGCTGTAACAAAGCGCTTTACAGAACATTTAAAATACTACGTCCCAGCAATCAGAATATTGATCCATATATAAGACGCATCAGATTATAAGGTGCACTGTCGGCTTTTGAGAAAATGGAATGCTTTTAGGTGCGCCTTACGCTTTATAGTGCGGAAAATAGAGTATTCTGTGGCCATCCACCTTAGAACACGTACGTAGTCCATACTGTTTTATTGTGTTTGGTGCAGGTTTATGGGGCGGGGTGGACATCGGGAATTTTGAGAAAATATGTTCATTTTCCTGAAGGGCCGGTGTACTGCATTTACAGGCCGGTCCTGGGCATGATGGCTCCTCCAACAACCCTTTACCTCGGTGTCGCCATTTATTTTTGGGCAAGTAACAGCTGCCGTTGACGCATATTTCTGGGCCGAATTTTGTTCCCAGCACGTCCCTGGGTATTATAGTTCCCAAAAACTAAAGAAATAATAAAAACTAAACTTAAAAACCCAACATTTTCTTGAAAGAAATAAAAGACATGGTGCACACAATCATTATGTGGTGTACACTATTCAAAAAATGATGACCATAATAGGGAAATGTACGTACGCACTTCAACTCATGCTACGTTTGCTAACTGCAAAGCTAGTATTAGCTGATTTGAAAACGTGGTGTCATTAAACAAATTCGTTACCTCAAGTTCTTTTTGGAAAATTGACAGTGTATACCTCCCTCTTTCCGCCATCCAGGAATGATTCCATTTTTTCTTACTTTTTTTTTTTTTTTTTTTGCCTTTTCTGAACAGAAAAACTATGCATGCGCACATAATGCCTCCATCGACATGACAAGAGCTGCTTGTTCTGCCTCCCCGACGGACTTGCGCAAATGCACCGAATCATGACGAAAGCATGCAGCGATTGGGCGGGGCGTAGTCGGTGACAGACTAGTGTGACATCTCGCCCGTGCAAGACACAGAACAATATTTATGTGGTCGTCCAAACAGCGCGGCCATTGTGAACGCCAAAAAAGTCGTGTATTCCAAGAAGGCCGTTAGAGTTCTCCCCAAAATAAATTGAAGCAGTTTATTACTCAACTCTTCTGAGATTGGCAGCTAATGCAAAGTTTTAGATGCTGTGCTTTGTCACTGATAGTCATTTTTCCTGAGTTGAGTGGGCGTGTGCCGTGTAGCAACCACGAAGTGAATGAATAAGAAGTCACAATCAGCTGATAGTCATTTTTCCTGAGTTGAGTGGGCGTGTCGCAACCACGAAGTGAATGAATAAGAAGTCACAATCACACATGGCAATCCCTCTCATTTTGCCGGCCTTTTGCCTTTCAAAGGCTGTTGCATGCAAATGACAAACCGCATTGATGTGAAACTTAAAAACATGTCACAGGCTCATTTTTGCCATATGTTGTGCATAAAACAGTGGGACAAAATGGATTATGATGGAAGGTCAACTTAAACTTTCATGCACATGCCAAAGTCTGACTGCTTCGAATGTGAGTCTGCTTCCTTCAAGTTTGTTATTTTCTCGTGTTCTTTTTTGAACAATCCTAGTTAAGTCTGGTCTTTCTTTTGAAAGATGTGCTCAAGAAAAAAAAAGCCCCACTAAAGCCACAAGAAGCAAAAACACACACCCTATTGCTTTGTTGGTCACTGAACTGAGCTCTGTAAGCTGTCACGCAAGGTTTTTTTCTTTTCACTTTCTGAGGCATTTTTTTCATTTGGTGGTATTGTGAATGGAATTACCATAAGGGTATTTGATTTTAAAAGTTTGGATTTTTTATTTCTTGTCACCATCAGAAAGGTTTTAATTCAACTTTATCGTTGCAATTGCAGTTTGCAGTGATGTACAATATGTGGCATCATCCTGAAACATAGCTGATTAATTTTACCATCGGAAACATGCGCAATCATGCTACGAGGTCTTTTGGGGATTTCACTCTCTTACAATGCTGTGTGTGCCATTTCAAACTTTTTTTTTTTTTAGATTAGACATACATATGGATGAGCAGATCAGTGATTATTTCCTGGAATTTCATGGAGATCCACATCTGGAAAGGATTTTGATTATGGTATGAACGCTCCAGCTGCTAAGCTAAAAGCTGAAAAGAAAAGCAGCAACTTAGAAGGTGAAGTTTTACCTTTTAAGTCAAGAAGGCCGGAGGGGAGCCTCAAGATGCTTAACCTGTAAGCATCTGGCAACAACATGACTTCCATCTAACTCTTAAAAACGTCATTTGAAGCTCCTTTTGCAGTGTGTTGCTGTTTTTCTAACAACTGTCAAAGTAGTTTGATGAATCAGGGCAGCAAGGTGAATGTTTGCTGAGCACGTTTGACTCACAGTTCTGATGTTGGGAGATTGAATCTTAGCTCCAGGCTTGGGATGTTTACACCTCGATTTGCTTGTGTGGCGCTGTGGGCTTTCTTTCAGGTAGTCCGTTTTCCTCCCACATTCCAAAAAACTGTTAGGTGAACTGAAAGTGAATGTGAATGTCAGGGTTGAATGTCAGTGGTTGTTTGTCTCTACATAATGTGCTCTGTGATTAGCAAGTGACCAGTTCAAGTCATGGTGTTTCCTGTCTCTCGCCCACCGTCAGCTGGGATAGGGTCCAAGTCACCCGCAGCCCTACTAAGGGCAAGCGGTATCGAAAATGGATGGACAGATGGATAAATGTACTCAAGAGTGACAGATGTTTCATCATACGTTATATTTTGAGTAGTCGAGGATTTGAATAGTCGGAGAACAACTCCTCATAGGTGTCAGAAAAGCAAAGCCTTCTCCATCCCTTGTCAAAAAACAAACTTTGCTGGCGTGCACACCATTTGGAGAACTGTTCCAATTTCCTTTCCTTTAAAACAAGTATGAGGCGTTTCAAGTCAAACCTTTTATAGCATACACCACTTGCGACTTGGGCTCTTGTGTGACAACGCAAACTTTGACTTTTTGATATCTCCGTCAGTGCTGCCAGACAAGTTTCTCTCACTTGCTGTTTCTTCTTCTCTCTTCAACACCAAATATATTTTCTAACCCCATCGATTGATTAGCATACATCCAGCCCCTGTCGTCATGGAAAAAAAAAAACCTTATTTGAATCTTCAGTAGGTTCCCCGGGTCTTTCAACCAGCAGCTGTCATCCACATGAACACAAGATACATTCCTAGCGAGACATCGACGCAGGCACACTCTTAACACGATTTATATATTTAGAAAGAAAAGTCTCTTCATTCAAAAGACAAAGTGCCTCGAAAGCTGTCAATACAGAGTGCCTTATCGTTGGCAAAATAACTTTGAAACTAGCGCACGCAGAAAAGATGAAACAATCGTTTTGTTCTCCTTTGAGCTTGGGGGGTGGGGGCAAAATTATTCTAAAGAGGGCAGAAGCGTTTAAGGGGCTTGGTTTTTGATTTTCCTGTCCATCAACAGAAATGTTGCAAACCTCCTGATATTTCGGAACGTTAGGTGTCCTCAAAGTGTCTCAACGTCTCTTTGTTATAGCTGAGCGTGTCGATGAAAGGCACAGATATCATTTATTCATTTTGCCATTGAGCAGAGGAAAGAAAATGATTTCAAGAGCTCACTGTTCATTTTTGGCAAACTGTTAATGCAGTGATGAAGTCAGCTTTGTTTTGAAAGATACTCAACAAGGTAAAAGGATGTAGCATGAACGATTTTGCTCTGTACATTTTGAAAGACCCAATTTGAGTATGTCTGAGAAATAAATGAGTTCAAATTCTAGCCAAACATTTTCAAGTTTTTTTTTAATAAGAAAAGAAATAAGAAAACCTTTATTTGTCTCACAATGGAGAAATTAGCAATCTACAGCAGCAATGATGGATATTCTGAGATGACAATGTTGTTTGTAGCATGTAAATGAATATTAGACTTTCCACCAAGCTGATCGGTTATATGGGATCAGTTGATATTTGGTGATGGGCCGTCGCGTCATAATTCGCCGATCGGACAAATGACGTCATTGATCAGGTCTGTGAATTATATCCAGCCCGGGCGGTGTTTCCAACATATACTGTACAATTATATATGATGGGCTGCCACAAATGAATATTGGCCACTACTGATAGATTTTGGGGCTACCTGTCAAGATGTAACAACTGTATCACCTTTCTTTTGCTGCCCGGAGATTGTGTCGCTATGCTCCTCGATGCCCATACTGTTTTCCTTAATGGTACGATACTGCAAGTGCAATACAACTGAAATATCAAATGTATTGATTTTAGTGTTTGGCAGCAAAAAAGCCTGTTTTGTGAAGTACCAAAGCTGCAGCGCAAGACTATGAGCATGATGATGGTTCCCCCCCACCCCTCCCCACACACCTCCAACCTCCAAGTATATTTTAGCGAGCGTAACTCCGTTGAATTGTTCAGCGTTATGCCTTTTTAAAGTTGTATAAATTATCTTGAAACAAATAAAGATATATGGAACTTTTAATTCCCATATCCACAATTAATGAGTACTGTACAATTTTATTGTACCACTTCACGTTGATACTGCCATGCAGTTGGGGCTCATAAAACCACAGGTTCTTTAATGAAACTAAAACATTAATAGTAGTTGTAATTTTATACATTACAATACATGTTTTGAGAGCAACCATGTTGTTCATTAAACTAAAGTTTTGCTCGATTATTAACATTGAACGTTTAATAATCAAATCACACTAATTGTTTTTTTTCATTCTTTTTTCACCCTAAACTCCTTAGGGAATGACAAAGAATACAGGCGAATACTTTTGTTGATATCAACCCTTTCAGGGACAGTGGTTACTACAGCGGACAGCTTTTCACGTTATCAGGTTACAGGGTGCATGAAAGGGTTAAGTAAAGTACACAAGAATATGCAGTAAATCAAGTGATTTAAACAGGCATATTGCTCCATCTTGTGATCAGATCTGCACTTGTGCTTTTTAAATTCCGAAAATTCTGATCATGTAAAATCTAATGAAAAGACAACAGAAGCTCATTATTAAGTCGACCTGATACAGGGGTGCCCATTATGTCAATCGTGATCGACAGGTAGCTCGCGGACTGGTCCCAAGTCGATCGCCAGGGGTGGAGAGGAAACAAAAAACAAACTAACACACATCTGTGTATCTCTGTGTATGTTCGTAATATGCTTTTTGTGTTAATGCACACTGAATCCAAATCATCCTATCAGTCTCACTTTCACAAAAGTATTTAAAAAACAAAATAAAATAAAGCAGGCCACGTTATCGTTCGGTGGCGTGTGAACTGCGTCACCAGAAGTTGTTAGCGCTGAGCAGTCTGCATTGGCAGCTTGCCATCAGAGCTGTTGCGATGTAGCCTTTATTATTATTATTATTATTGTTATTATTATTAATATTGTTATTATTATTATTATCAGGCAAAGTGTATTTCGTGTACAATTCACCGATGGCACTCGCGAAGAATGGGAATTATGGAGGGCCGAAAGAAGTATTTTAAAACTGTACGCGTAACATGCTGCAAAAGTGAGTCGAATGCCTCCGCGCCAGGCTGTTGCTCATCATGGCATGCGTGTGTATGTGCGTGCGCATGCACGGTAACGGGTCGATCGCGGAAGGTTGGTTGATCGAAAAGTAGATCTTCGGTCAAGAAAGTTTGGGCACCCCTGACTTAGTACATACGTGCACGTGTGAGCAAAATGGTTGGCAATCCTCTGTTAATGAAAGAAAAATAATGATAAGAAAATAAAGATATCATCATCATCATCATCATAAATGAATAAATGTTGAAAATTCACTCATGCAGGGCTGTCAAACTCGTTTTTGTCACGGGCCACATTGTAGTTACGGTTTCCCTTGGAGGACCATTATGAATTTTGGGAAACCATATAAATGTTTAATCGCCTCCACATATTACATACACAGTGCACAACAAACTCATCAATAACTACTTTTACAATCAGAAATCAAGAATAATGACTGTTACTGTGGATTACAAATGACAATTTGAAAATTTGGTTCAGACTTTAGCAAGCATCATGGAACTTGACATGCTTGATTTGCTTTCGAGGGCCACATAAAAGGGTGTGTCGGGCCAGATCTGGCCCCTGGGCCTTGACTTTGACACCTGTGCACTATTGCTTTTGATTTGTGGCTCAACACACAATATTTGAAAAAACAAAATCATGAAACGGGCCTGAACAAAAATGATGGTGCCCCAAGAAAAGATCTGGGTATATTCGACCAAGCTGTGTACTCTAATTAGTGCATCTTCTTCATCAACAGAGAGGTACCAACAATTGTGTCCACGTACATACAATACATTTTTGACACACGGTAACTCAATCTGTAAATGAATCCTTTCTGACTATTTCACTTTTGTTTTTAAACTTTCTTTTTGTCTGCCCTATTGTGAGATGTTACTTTGTAGTTGAAAAGTTATTTTCAAACCCCAACTTTTTGCTGTTTTCACTTTTCAACTGGCAAGATGAATATCTGTGGGACAAAGTATTGAAGGAACCGCTTTTGACAAGACTTCTGAAGGCCCAGGAGCTCATCCTGTCGCTCCCTTTTGCAGTTTTCCCATAACTGGCTTTCTCGTGTGGCTGCTAAAAAAAAAAAAAACATATCAAATGCAAACTAAGAAGTCACTAGCTTTCAAGATACATCAGTGAGGCCCTGGCGGAGCGGCTGCTCTGCATGGTTTTTTACAACTTTTGAAAAATAAGAAATTGGTGCATTCCAACTTGTGTTATCAGAGCAGCTTACAGCAAAGTCATGTTCAGTCTATTCAGATGGTTCATACCATGAATACATGACCCAGAGAACTTGCTTGTAGGAGGAATTCACACCACAGTTCCAAGTGGCCAATTCCAACGTCGTCTCGAGATGTACATTTCTGGATTGTCTATTAACATGTACATTTCTAGGCACTGATAAACAACCAATGAACAACTGCAATGACATGTATCAATGTTTCAATTAGACAACAACATGGATGAAGACTACTTTGAAAGAATAATAAATTAACAATGCAAATATTCAATTTTACATATGTAGTTGGCCCAGAGTCAATTCTATGCTATTGAATTTCCTTTCCAATAATTCTCAATTATTTTCTCATTTTAAAAAGCTGAATGTGCATATTCCCTATGGCTCGGTAGGAAGTGAAGCGAAGCATCGCAAGCTCAGTGCTTCAATTTATCATTGCTGAATCAGGCTGTTGGCGCAACAGAGGCTGCTGTTTGTCTTACATTTGCCAATAAACAAGTTTTATCGCACTTAGACTGCACATGCTGACATTCAACATTTTTTTATGAACATGTGAGATATATTTATTCCGACGTCAGACTACACAAATGTAGCCCGATTTTGAGACGACAGACGTGTCGCATACAAACGTGGTGTCTCGTTGCCGATTTTGAGTTGCCTTGACGCACGGTTGCCCATGTAGTGTGACATACGCAACAACTGGTTGTCTGGCATCTGGGGCGCTTCACGACCACGATGACAAAAGTCTGGCATGTCCGATTTTTGTTCGTTTTGCCGCATAGTGTGACATGTCCTATGTCGTCCTTCGATTGGTTCTTTGGCACTGACCAATAGGAAGACTGTGCCCTCCTACTTATAATGAGAGGCTGCACGTGGTTCATACAATTACATTGTGGTGTACAGTATTTAAAAAGTGACTTGAGCAAAAGGGGAAATACTGAAAAGTATACGTAGCATTCTAACTCCTGATGTCTTTGCTAACTGCAGAGCTAGTAAATTTATCATGAAACAGATATGCCACCTCAAGTTCTTTTTGGAAAATAGACAGTCAATACCGCCCTCTCCCCACCATCCAGGAAGTTCATACTCCCTTTTGTTTTCTTTTGCTTTTAGAAACATAGGTTAATCTATTTTGGGGTTCATAATATTATATCTGACTAAAGGGAAGCAGTGATGAACCTCACCGGATGTCAGTGGTCTTTATGGAGCTGTAGCTCATGAATGAGCCTAAACTCCCCCCAGATTCTGCCTTGGCCTTTCAATCGAATTAACCCAGACTCTCATTTTAGACACTGCTCAACTTCTCCTTTCTCCCCCTCCGTATTTGAAGCAAAGTCAGGGCTTCTCTTGAAACAATGAAGAATACATATTGCCAAGCTGCAGCCTACTTTAGTTTAAACCAGCAGAAAAAAGGCGTTAGAATGTTTTTTTTGTTCGGTCAGCACAATATATTGGCACGCTCGTGCCATGCACAGTTGTCTCTGCCCTGTCATGCTTTGTGCACCACAATGAGGCCACGCAAACCCAATGCATTGTATAAGCACCTTACAGTAAGGCTGGAGGGCCAGTGAATTAACACTTTCAAGAATCACTTTGTTGGACAGCATTGAGCAGCAGCCTCAAGGAAGCCTGAAATAGCTGAAACTAGACCACTGCGCAAATAATCACGCAGGGCCTCTGTAACCCTGTATCATGTTTATCCATTGGAAATTGTGAAAAGGAATGCTTTAACAATGTGTGCCATACATATTTCAAGGCTTTGAACATTGGATGGCATCTGGATTCAACCCACACAACCGCAGCCTCTTGCTATCTCCTTTAGACTGACATTCATTCAAATTCCGAAATGAATGAAATAAAGCAACCATTTTTTAGGCTTCCTGAAGAATGTCTCTGAAGTCCATCCCAAGCTGGTTACATGAATGGAACTGCCACTTCTCCCGCTACCAACTTTTCAATGTATTAGGTATCTAGTGACAATGCATTTTTGCAATTACGCAAGACTCAACCACAAACAAGTTTCATTGTAACATCCTTGTTTCAAGGATTCAAGGAATTTTTATTAATGTACCATTATTTCCACGATATGGCTTGAAATACGATACCAGTTTTTCCCAGGTTAGCCCTGAAAGTCCCAAGACTTGTGAAAATAAAGAACAGAACAACACAATAAGATAAAATCGATACGGTTATAAAAGATAAGGGAAATATTTCATCAAGGTTTGAACATGAGCAAAGGTTCAAATGGAGCAAGGCGTGGCTGTAGCAGGAATAAAAATGCAAGAGACTTGAATTGCACTTGATATTTAAAAAGTCTTTGTCCTTGGTTGTGTGTGTGTGTGTGTGTGTGTGTGGGGGGGTTCAAATTTAACAGCTTCCGGAAAGAAGCTGGTTCTCAGCCTGTTGGTCCTGCTCCAGATGCTCCGTAGTCTCCTCCCTGAGGGGAGATAACGGAAGAGGCAGTGTGTGGGGTGGGCTGGGTCCCTGATGATGCAGGGAGCCCTCTTTATGTATCTGCTGGTGAAGGGGATGTGGGATGAGTGTACCCTACAATCTTCTGAGCAGACTTTACCGTCCTTTGAAAAGCCTTACTTTCTGCAGCTGAGTAGCTGCTGTGCCAAACTGTTATGCTGGTGCTGAGAATGTTCTGCACCACACATCTGTAAAGATTCTCCAACCTGGAATGTCGCAGCTTCTGGAAGGAAGCCGAGACATTGGTGATCTTTCTTCAGCAAACATGAGGTATTCCGGCTCCAGGTGAAGTCCTTGTAAAGGTGGTGGACCCCAAGGTATTTGAAGCTGGAAACACTTGCGCCGCTGTGCCGCCAATGTGCAGGTTGTTCAAGGGGCATCTGTCTTTCGTGGAGTCCACCACTATCTCTTTGGTCTGCTTCACGTTGGTCGGAAGGTTGTTGTCTTTGCACCAGTCCACTAGATGATTTCTGGCTTATCTGTAGTCGAACTGACTGTTGTTCATGATAGATTCCACTATTGCCGTGTCATCTGCAAACTTCACTATAGCACAGCTTAGGGAATTTCTCAGAGCAGTCATAGGACGACGCACATTATATGCTGTTTCTTGGTGGTCCATGATTATGAGGACCTCGCGGGGTAGAAAGCACCAGCCCAGCGTCTGCGAAGTTTGCTGTTCAGCATTGAATTTGGGGCTGTTGAAGCCACTGCACTCACCGTCTACCCGGCTGGGCTGGCTTTCCACTGGATAGTTCTCAGTGAGAGGCGAGGTACACTGTGGAAAGATCACCAGCCAATCGTGGGGCACCTACAGACAAAACATTCACGCTCACATTCACAAATTAGGACAATTTCTATTGTCCGCAATGAACCTAACATACAGTACTTTTTTTTCTCTTATTGGAGAAAGCTGGAGAACCCAGAGACAAACCATACACCAAGCACAGGGAGTCATGAAAACTTTAGACATGAGGATTGGGGCTGGAATTCAAACATTCAACCTCAGAGAGAAAAGAACTCCACACTTATATAGACAGTAAATAGCATGGACATGTGTGATGACACGTTTAACCTTGGAAATGACATTTGAAAGGAAATATGAGTGTACTGCATATGTTAGGACAATGAAGGAATGCAAAATTTTTGAACCCCTAAAATCATCTGCATTCTTTTGCTTTTGTCAACACGCAGCCACTATTGTTTTGAAACCTGACAGAATGCAGACATGGTCAAGGTTTTTTTTTTTTTTTTAAATTGTTGTGGATGCTGTGTTTGTCAGCTGCACACCCTGCGGTCTACAAATACATACAAGAATCCAAAGCATTGTTTTTTTCTCTGGGGTTTGTCTTTATGACAGTTAGCATAAGTTATTGAGAGACTATGCGCATTCCGACATATAAATTTATGGCATGTTGCCTCCGTAGGAACGGATCATTGTTATAAAAACATTCTCGATTTGTGTGAAATTCGGATTTCTTTTTTTCATGATTTGTAAAAGTTCCCATGTGTCTTAATAGAGTCTTTTTTTGTCAACATCTCTGTGACATGCTTTCATCAAAATACCCCAAGGATCAAGAATTGTAGAACAACCTATTATTTGAGCCAGCCCCATGGAAATTATCTACTGTTCACCCCACCTGCTTTACAGCAGAATTTTTGTAAAATGCTCTTGATGACAGATATTTTTGACGATGGAGTTACACTCACCATTCTGATGACTGGTCACAGCTGGCCGCTTCCATACTGCAAGAATTTAACTGGAAGAATCCAAAACTGCTCATTTGAAAAATATTTTGTGGATTAAATCGGAGAGAAGATCCAGTGTCATTTTTTTTTTTTTTTTGTGCTGGACTCTGTATACAGTTTATGACAACTAAAGTGGGGTTGCCATTTAAAAAAACAAAAAAAAACAAACACGTTTTGTCACATTTGTTATAAATGTGAGTATGACCTAAGAGTCGAAGACACGAGTAATATGATCTGTGGGGTAAAAAAAAAAAAAAAAAAATCTGGCTTTTTTTGGCCCCATTTTGTATCGCTATTTGATTTTTAGGATACCACCACACCTGAAGAAAAACAACCAATCAGAGACAGAAGGTGTGACTCATGAAATGTCAAACATTGCTATACAAATGCGATCACACTAATTGCAGGCACAACCCCACTGCCCTGCACTGAGCTGTTACCCAGAGCTTTGGGGGGCATTAAAAACCAACATGGTGCCGAGTATTTTTAAACTGAGGGAGGATCTGTGAATCCTATCAAAACCCCACCATCCCCAGCGCAGGCGATGAGTTGTTGGTCGCGTTGTCCGTAATGCCAGCGCAGTCTGCAATCGTAAATTAAGCCGCTGAGACACCAAATCAAAGCAGCACTCTGTTCATACTGTATTAATTCCATCATTGTCCATGCATGTGTAGCTAGCGAACAAGCACCATGTCTCCCGCACTTTCTGATCCACTGATCCACTCCAAAGTCTATTTTGTGCCATCAAATGACCATGTGATGCTGTATCTTTCACATCAAAAGTGAAATCTCTCTCAGTAGACTTATGTCCGGGGGCGGAATGGCTCAATGGTCGTCTCCCAACCCAAAGGTTGTGGGTTCAATCCTCAACTCTTTTGCGCACGTCGAAGAATCGTTGAGCAAGATACTGAACCCCCAGTTGCTTCTGATGCTGCATCAGCAGTAGCTCAATGAGAGCGACAGTGTTAAAGCACTTTGAGTACTTAAGGTAGAAAACTGCTATGTAAGTAAAAGCCCTTTTAGTATGTCATAGTATTAGCTGAAAAAGATAAGGCTTCATTCTTTCAGGATTAACACTATAGATGCATTCCATTCGGCATTGTGTGTGTGTGTGTGTGTGTGTGTGTGTGTGTGTGTGTGTGTGTGTGTGTGTGTGTGTGTGTGCGTGCGTGCGTGCGTGCGTGCGTGCGTGCGTGCGTGCGTTCGTGTGTGTGTGTGTGTGCGTGTACATCAATGTGCAGTCTAGTTCATTCAGACAAATGCGAATTAACTCATGACATGTTGCAGCCAGCTATATTATTTTTGAAATCCTTTTTGAAGTTATTAAATGTACATGAAAAATAACACAGTTATCAAATTAATTATAGACAAAATATTAACTTTTGGGCGGCCCGGTAGTCGAGTGGTTAGTACGTTGACTTCACAGTGCAGAGGTACCGGCTTCAATTCCAGCTCCAGCCTTCCTGTGTGGAGTTGGCATATTCTCCCCGTGCTTGCGTGGGTTTTCTCCGGGTCCTCCGGTTTCCTCCCACATTCCAAAAACATGCATGGCAGGCTGATTGAACACTCCAAATTGTCCCTAGGTGTGAGTGTGACCCCGAATGGTTGTTCGTTTCTGTGTGCCCTGCGATTGACTGGCAACCGGTTCAGGGTGTCCCCCGCCTACTGCCCGAAGACAGCTGGGATAGGCTCCAGCACCCCCGCGACCCTTGTGAGGATAAAGCGGTTCAGAAAATGATTGAATATTAACTTTTTACTGCCACAAATGACCTGCATATATGAAGTATCCCTACAAAACACTCGCCCAATTCTACCTGTGCAAAATATAAACACGAAAACAAAGAAAACTCCACAAGTGTGCGCACAGTTAGACTGGGCTTTGCACTTGACTTGCGATGGGAACCAAAATAGGCCCCTTAGTGCTATAGTATCATTCAGTCAAGTCATGCTGTGAAAGTAGCAGTTTGTGGCTAATGTCAACTTGTTCACATAACATACTATGCACATCCCGTACATGTTAGAAAGGGGTTTGACTTTGGTCTCGAGGGGAGAGGGATGAGTTAATTGAGGCTACATTCTAATCATACAAGCAATTTTTAACACCACAAACTCTCCTCTAAGGCATGTTTGGAAAATTACTGAAGTTTCACTCAAACTCATAAAAGCTTAATAAACGCCTAATTATCTTCAGTAAATAACCTCCAATGCCTCCATACATCTGCCTTCTGCTGCAAATTTTAGCACTTCCTGATATATACTCGAATTCCTGCTGTCATAGTTTTCTGCAAAAGTCCTGATTATGTTGTCAAAACAGAACATTTTCAGCCCCCCCCCCTCTTATAAACAGTTGTTCGCCATATAGTACATACACGTTATACTCACACTCATGCCCAGCTGCCCTTGATCCCAAGTCGGTGTTCCAAAGTGATTGAAGGTACAGCTGGTGGACCAGCCCTTTGATCCTGTTTCCTTTTATGAGAAAGACAAACAGCTCAACATTGTCACCCACACTCGAATGATTGATAAGTACACACACAATGTGATCACACTGAAGGCTCACATGCACATATTCTCATGTTGATCAGACTGGCGCACATGTACACATTCGTTTGCATTGTTGAATGGATATTGCTCCTGCAATTAGTCTAATAATAACCTTTGCTGAATTAAACCATTTAAGACGTGCACTGTGTAAGCATTACAAGAACGATTAATTTGAGGTTCACCAAATCAAATAAAATATTTGTTCAGCTGCTGCTATATGCACTGGTAGTATTGTTTGATCATCTGCCTCCATCGTTGTTATAGTTACTGTACAGCGGACTTACTGATGAACCATCCTACTTCACAAACTTCATACGTGTACAGTAGTTAATGCTCAAGGAAGTTCTCTTAGAACAGAAACAGGCTGATTCTTATTTTTCCCTATTTCATTGCCTTTGTGGCACAACTGATGGCAACTATCTGTGAATAATGGCTCTTTTCCACCGCGCTTGAGCTAGTTCTAGTTCTGCCAGTATCCAGGTTAGCGCCAGTTCTTTCTTTTTCCACCATTTAAACTGGCTCTAACTCTAGCTCTGGTGCTTGAAACTGATGCTTAAGATGGCCCCAATTATTTGTGGGGCCAGACTCTGGCACCCACTACGTCAAAGGGCGGGGAGCGGGGTTATCATGATGATCGCAGATATCTAGGAAGGTTTTGCACAAACTGTTGAGCGATGAACTCCGTCACAATTGTGTCCGACCAGAAGAGCGATGGCGGATGTGCCCAGATAGCATGCGATCTGCGACTCGCAGCCAGCCTCGTGATCATCTACAATGATTAAGAAAGATATAAGCGTTTGCTGGTTGTGTGTCGGTGACTGTTATATACAAGTATAATGGATGATATGCTATGCCTAGCAGATGCTAACAGTAGCATGTTTATTAATAGGAATCTAAATGTACACAAATCACTGATAATTACCTGTCTTACACGTTGCTGCCATTCCCTGTATCTATGACAACAATGGAGAGCCCTAAGTAACATCATATTTTGTCAACCCCACTTCCTGCAGGCTTGCAACATATAAAGTAGCATACGTAGAACCTGATTATCCATTGCGGTTGCAAGCTCTTCACACAAAAAATAAAAAAATCTTGGTTAAAAAAAAAAAAACGCAGGCGCAATTAGGTAAAGGTCGACTCAAGCAGTGACATTTGGACACTTTACGATGACGTAATGATGGAGCTCCTACTTGGCTCTTGGCCGGTGCAAAACCAAACCCGTTCTTCGTAAGAACTTGTTAAGCACCAGCTAAGCAGGCCTTGGCGCCAAACGAGCACCAAGTTTTTTGGGGGGGTGGAAAAAGGGTATGAGTGGACAACAGTGGGTCTAGCTGAACCCCAATGCTACTTTACAGGCTGCAGGAAGATTGCCAGAAAATGGCAAGTCGTCCTGTTAAACCTCATTTACATACTGTAGTGTGTTGGCGTTAGAAATCTTGATCAGGCTTATATTTCTACCACAGGATGTAAGGGGGGGGGGGATAACTTGCTACTTGTAATTGTGTTGTACAGTATAAATGAGTAAATAGCATCTCAAAGCAGCCACGAGACAGCTTCCCAATGAATAAAACGGAGCTACAAATGAACTATTGCATGAACTCGATCGACTTTAAAAAGGCATGTAAACACCATAATCTGATCACGTTTGATGTTTTAAAAATGTGATTGACACATATATTGAGTGTTTTCTCCTCCTTCTACTACTCCAGATTCCTCCATGTTAGGTTGACTCTAAATTGTCCTTAGGTGTTAATGTCAGTGTAAGTAATATGATTAATTTAACCTGTGTTTTTTATGCAGTTTTCATGCATTATTTTGTTCACCTCGCACATGTACAATATGTGACTACACAATCTCTTCCCAAAAATTATTGACATTGAATATTTCCAAAACAACATATGGCTTTTTGATGTTGTCCATAGTGGCATTGTCTGGTAAAGTTTAGTCAGTCAGAAATGTGGTTAGAGTTACATCATGGCCAAGTTGTCATAGCTACAATAACAACATCGTTTGAAAACAAAGAGCCATTTCCCATTCCACCATGTCATGTTTTGTTAAACAGCAGACAATGTTGTCACCTTGTGTCTACAAAATCCAGTCATGTTGCTAGTTTAGGTTGCTTTATTATTGGTAGGAAAGTTTTGCATGACACTCAAAAGATCTTTATTTTTTTGTGTGTGTGCGTGTGTGGCTCCAGTTAATGTACATTTCCAGGATTTTTTTTTTTTCACTTTGAGGAGAGCCTGCCAAAGGATGTACTTTATGTTGAAGGTCAGTGCTAACCACACCCCAAACTGCAATGGGACAGTCATCGCGACAGTCTCGTGTCATTAATGAGTCATTTGTGGGGATCACTGCAGTCAGTTTAAAATCTAATATCCAATATATATTCTAACAAGGTTGCGGTTAGTGCAATAGGTTTTAGCTGTAATCTTGTGGTGTGTACTGTATGCGCTGCATGCTTGACCGTGAAACAAACAGAGAATAAAAAAAGAAAAAAAAAGCTAAAAATGTATGATGTATTTTAATAATGAATGCAGACAAGGTGGGAGGAGGGGGGAGGGGGGGATTCAGTTGGTGGAAGAGACACATTGCACTACATCCAACGTGTTCCAACAATGTGTCCAATGCCTAATACTATGATCAACCCACCCACGAGTGCACATTTGCTATTTAGATGTCTTGTCACTAGGCGAGACAGTGACAACTGCACTAGACGGAAACGAACAACAATACCAACAGATAAGCGCCATGTGTGGGACACAGACCATATTTTTCCTGGTCTCATTCCAAGCTTGCCATATTTTGACTGGAGGTCAGTGGCTCATGAATGAATCCTTCCAGTGATTTGATGTTGAGGCATGCTGCACTGAGAGAATGGTGTCCAATTTTTCTGTTGCTTGTTTTTTCTCCTTCAGATAAAACAATTGGTAATTTAAGCAAAACCCCACGCTTGCGTAAGACAATATCATGGTGATTTATGAGCACCGAGCCGAAACGTAGCCTGAGATGGCTTTATAATAAGTATATACAGCAATGTAAGAAATATACTTGTAGACGAAGTATACTAATTACCTGTATAAAAAAATATGAACTGTGCACACCAGCTGTGAATGGAAAACAAGGTTCAAAATGAGTGGTTTCGCATTGCAGTTTGCGAGGCAAAATTTGCATTTTGCGCCTTATCAAAATACATTGAAAAGCAAAACTGAGAATCAACCGTGGTCTGAAAATGTTTTGCTTGGCTGGACGCACGCGCGTCTCTCACAACGCCTATTGCGGGTAGTCGGAGGTTGCTCCTTACGCGGCACCAGCTAGCTAGTAACGAGCCCCTGGCTGACAACTCATGTGGCTACTTTGCGGAGTCGTTCCTCTTTCTACGCCACACACAGTGTGGTGAAATAAAGCCAATGTAAGACAAAATCATGGTGATTTATGAGCACCGAGCCGAAACGTAGCAGGCGTGGAGAGGTGAGTGTATTGACTTTTTTGCAGCTGCTGAACTGTCAACCAAGAGATAATTACCGTATTTTCCGCACTATAAGGCGCACCTAAAAGCATTCAATTTTCTCAAAAGCCAACAGTGCGCCTTATAATCTGATGCGCCGAATATAAAGAGACTGTAACACTCTCTATATCCCCCCATTGAGTTGTTTCCCTGTTAGTGTTCCAGTTCCATCTATTCGTGATTATTAGCAGGAACCAATTGTAACTTAAAAGGGTTCTATTCCTGACAGTAATTGACATGTGCAATCGCCAAAACACACTCAAACAGACAAGTATTTTGTGAGCTCTGCACAGCCGTTATCAAACAAAGATAATACCAAAAGCATAGTTACTGACTAAACAAAGAAGGAGACAAGCAAAACTTCCGAGGATATTTAGCCCCTAGTTGTGAGCCCAGGAGGTGTGTGTGCCTTTTTCTTGAATCACTTATCCTCATAACTTTTGTCTTTCATTCATTATTTTGTAATGCCATTTCTATTTAAATGTTTCATGTTCGTGTTTTTGACCAGTTCTCATGGCTTTGTTGTAGCTGCAGAGTTTGTGAAGGCTCTATATAAATAAAGCTGTATTGTATTCCTTTTAACGTAGCGCCATCTAGTGGATGCATAGTGCACCAGCAGTCACTATTGTAGCTTCTATTCTATGTGCCTTATAATGCAGTGCGCCCTGTATATGAAAAAAAGTTTAGGCTAGTCATTGAAGGTGCACTTTATAATCCGGAGCGCCTTATAGTGCAGAAAATACGGTAGCAGCCAAAGTACTGGTCATCTGAATGACACGCAAAGTTCAAACTTGTTTTTCTCCCAGAGGAAAAGGAGGAGCCACCCCGCCCCCCTCTTCTGCGCCCTTACCACCAGAAATAAGTGTGTGTGGGGGTGAGGGGGGGGGGGCTGTTTGGTCAAGATTCTACTCGTATAAATCTTTATAATATCATTAATGTTATTTGTTTGTTTTCACAATAGAGTCCTGAGCTATGATTTAGACTTGTGAGGTCTGCATGATAAATGTTCTCAAAATTACATTGCAGTAGATCTTTTTTTTTTTCCGAATCAATTTAGCTTTGCTTCTAGACAACAAAAGAAAGGCTGCTTAGACACACAATCTGAATTTCAGAAAAAAACCCAAAAACTGTTGATTGTGTGAAAAACAATTCTTCATTCATTATAGTTTCATACGTTTGTTTAGTTAAAACCCTT
Organism: Hippocampus comes; assembly: GCF_001891065.2. Classification (NCBI taxonomy): domain Eukaryota; kingdom Metazoa; phylum Chordata; class Actinopteri; order Syngnathiformes; family Syngnathidae; genus Hippocampus; species Hippocampus comes. The sequence goes on from NW_017805882.1 coordinate 5,250,138, forward strand.
GCTTCAGATACCTGGGATTATCCCGGAAAAAAAAAATAGCTCAGCAAAATTCGAAATTTGCTCCTCAAATGAAGTCGCAAAACTGTTCCACAAAGGAAAGACAAATATTCCGAGCCTTAGGAGGGGTAATGAACAATGTTAATTCCTGATAATAAACCTCACACATTTAATTTTGAAACATTAACTGTCGCATAAGTATAAAATTAAATCAGCACACATTTAAACATAATTCACGCACAAAACACTCCACCCTTTTGATCAGAAGTGACAAGCATACTGTATGATAGGTAGCCAACCAGGGCCATACTATCTTGCTCTCTGGCTGACATTCTGCTTCTTCCCTTCTTACTTTTATCCTTTCATCAAATGTGTCACCAAAGTTCAAAGTAAAAAAGCAAAACACAGAAGCAGAAATCTGGTCTGCTGAAGTGGGCTGATGGCTCAAACTTCAATTTCTACATTCGGGACGTGAAGTCACGCAGAAGGTTGTTCCCATGGAAGAAGTATGAGTACAGGCTGGCTTGGTCAACATCAGATTGCATGTATCAGATTTTGCTAACCATGCAGGTTTGCCAAGCCTAAAAGGATTAGGCCAAACATCACAGACATTGTCTGTATACATTATTATACTTTAAAGCCACCCAAAAACTGGATTGCAATCGAAAGGCACGAGAGTGGGGCAGACAAAGTAATTATTCATCCTCAGTGCACCCCTCCCGGCTTCTTGAACAAATCCCTCACTCATGTTTGAAAAGATGACTATTCTTTTTTTTTTTTTTTTGAATTCCTCTTTAGTCTTGTTGAAAACCTTAGCTAGTTATTACTACTCTAGATTTATTTATACTTTTCCAAAATTGGAATTAAAGTTTATTTTCTCAAATTGGATCTTTTAAAAGGAACAGCCTTAACTAGCCATAACAAGAAGATGAATGACTGGCTTCTCAAATTTTAAGGGTGTTATGCACCATGTCCAACTTCAAAGCCCGTCTTAACTCTACACTTTAATTGTATCTTCTTCAAGCCTGTCTGCCTGACCGCCATCTGATTCTGCTGACAACTGCACTGCTCTCCCCTTCTTCATGCTCATCCTTCTATCTCCCCAGTCCTCCTTCCCGGTCTTTCCCCATCTGTCATGACAGATCTTCTTAAGTCACTATAGCCGCTACAAGTGTCAACTCTGGCACGAGCCCGAAATTACTTTTCGGGATGAGTGTTGACATCAAGCACTCACCCCCTCAGCTCATGCAAACAGAATGATGTTATTTTTCTTTCTTTTCCTCCTTCTCCCGACTCTGTTTATTCCTCTATCCCCGCATTTTTTTTCCCCGACTATTTCTCTCTGAGCCTACAAACAGCCATTCACGCTTCTCTCCGTATGGGCTTTAATTTGCCATTGTCCCCCAAGATATTCCTCGCTCAGGCTTGAGATAAAGGGATAATCACTTCAAAGGGAAGCTAGGGGGGGAGTATGCCCCCTCCCTCCCATGCTGAAAGGAGAAGTGGACAATACGCTAATTGAGAGGGGAACTGATCACAGGGTCTCTTCAAAGGGACGCCTGGCCACGCCCCCTCCGATGCACTTAATTTTATTAGTGTTTATAGAGATGCTTCAGCCAAAATTATCACCCAAACGCACCGTAGCCTTTGATCTCCTAAATATTGGGTTATTTGCAATTATCCACCCTCTCCACTTTTTTTTTCCTGTGCTATTTTAGTACAAGTGTAGGATTTGTGCTGAGGAAAGGGGTGATAAAACAGGCGGCGCAGAATGTATTGTTTGCATTGTGGGAAACTGTGGGCTGATGCAAATAGGAGAGTTCTTAAGAAAGAAGTGACTACAAATGAAACAGGCCTTCTGCCGGATTGATGTTTCTGTTGGTGCAGCATCAAAGATTTCAGCATTACAATACCCAAGAACACAAGTATAGAAAAGAAGTTTATTTCAACAACACCTACGCTTTGCATCGACTGAAGTCCTGTGCCGTTTTATTTCTGTCCTGGTATGTCACCTCCACTGGCAAGCGGTGGATTGCACACTTTCTCTATGTTGTAAATGTGTCTTTTCATCAAGTGCTTATTTTGCAATCTCTATTGAAAGACCAGAGGTGCTTAATTTCATTTCCTTCGCAAGCTGTCAATTAGCCTCCAGTTCACCCTGTTTTATTGAGGCTTTATTGCGAGTCGGGGGGCTGCACTCCCGTTCTGTATTGTGCTTTTAAAGTATTTGGATTTTTTTTTTTCTGTGTGTGAAATGGTTAGGGCCCCAACAAAAGGGTCAATGCAGGGTCAACATCAAAAAAGGGGTTTGCTGTGGCTACTTTACAGCACCCTCTTTTGTTGAAGCGTAGCACAAGTATGGGCATTCAAGGGTCAACAGGTGTGGTCTCAAGGATTTGGCATCCTGTGGCGATTGCAAAATGAATTGGAATCAAACAATCAGTGATGACTTTATCTGGGAATCGTAATGGTTTGAAGAAACTGATTCAAACCAAAGAATCCTAAAGTAGTCTGAACTTTAGCTCATTAAAAGCAGACTGAGGAAGGCATGAAGCTGCTTCCCGTCTGTCAGCAAAAATTCTACTGTCTGTGTTTTTTTTTTTTTCCCCCCACTTTGCTGCTCTATCTGCAGCCTAATTTGATTTGGACAAAGATGTCAGCTTATTCTGAATTGAAAAGAACACATATTTAAAACTATCTGAATCCTTCTGTACATCTACCCACCCGCTTTTCAAAGAAGACTATAATGTAGTTAGTGTTGACATATCAGTGCCGCGACATGCCGGAAATTGGGCCAGATCAGTCGAGTGCCCCTTGATCATCCCAGTGCTCATGCTACTGACCCACTTTGTCATTTCAAGTTCCATCTTGCAGTCAGCAGGCACTTTGCTTTGGGAAGTGTGAGAAGCTTTTTGCATTTCGGGTGCTGGATTATTTGGATTTGTGGCAGCAGCGTTTGTTTTAGAGAGACCTCCAGAGTAAACAGAAGCCAGGACCTTTTCGTATTCCATCTTTCCAACACATCCACCAAAACAGACTTTGGAAGTTGTCACCCCGCTTTATGATAACACATTGCAGTGAAAATTTGTTTTAAAATTATGTTTGAATAAGCTCGTCTTAACCACCAGACAAACTCACTGTGTGCAGGGTGTGGTTGGCTGAATGTCCGTGTAATCAACTGGTCTACCAGACAACCGGAAAGGCTTGGTAAAGCTTATATTTTTGTAAAAACTCAACGGAATGTGGAGAACTATAATTGAGAACTTGTATATAAGCTTCAAACGCTTGGATTATACCAAAAGCACAGAGATATTGAAAATTCAATTCTATATTAAATACTGACAATCATTCCAGTGGATCAAAATCAAGAGTGAATCGTTCCAGCAAGCACAGTGGCATTTTATATATATATTAAAAAAAAAAAAGTACTAGGAGTGTGAGCACTAACCAGTGAGGTTGATCTAATGTGCTTTTTATGTCCTTCCTTTATTCCTAACTTCCATACATCCAATTCCATCCAGTGTCAATGCACTAAAGTGCACAAGCAACCAGTCCATGATATTTATTATAAACGCTGACTGCTATCTTGTTTTTACTGGTTTTGCATGGCCAACTTATTGCTTGTCAGACATGAGCCACACTTGATCTTCTGATCAATTCCTTGTGTTTTTATGCACAAAAGAAAACCGATAAAGCTGGAAGAAGTTAATAATGTACTTTAGGGCAGTGTTTTTCAAACCCTGTGCCGCGAGACATTGTCAGGTGTGCCGCGGTAAAATATCCAATTTGTATGCCTGTGTGGTCTATCGCCCAGAAAGTAATCGTGTAGTACCCTCCCATACCGCTAGGGAGCAGCAACAGCTAGCCAATTGCCTTGTGTTTAGACGAGAGACAAGCGAATTTGTGACGCATGAATGCAGGACGACGGTGAAACAATAAATAGGAAAGATGCGAAAATACTTTTTTCTTTGTGTTCATTTGATTCCAATTCAAGCTGTTGTAACGTCATTCTTCAATGTTAAAAACGGTTATAGTAACAATATAACACGTTAATTATTCAAATAAGTGTTTTGTTTTTTTTTCTTCACATTTTCAGCTAGTGGTGTGGCCGTGAGAGTTTTTCAATGAAAGAAGTGTGCCTTGGCTCCAAAATGTTTGACACTGCACTGGATGGAAGAAAACAGGTGGCATCTATAGAACATCCATTTTAAACTGTGACATGATGACTGGGCAAATTCCTTTTTATACGTGTTAAAATACGTGTAGGTTAACAAAAAAAAAAAAAAAAATTCTAAAATTCTACTTCATTCCAGGACTATTGAGTGTTTGTGAATATAAGCCGCACACACTAAATATAAAAAAGAAAATTAATTTGTACACATACAGTGAAACTCCTCTACAACAAAATCATGTTTGCAGCAAGAAATTTTTCACAAGGGGACTTTTCACTATAGCAAATTTATCTCAGATGTAAACACACACACACAGACGCACACGCACAAACGTATATGTACTCTTTATTTTTATTCCAATAGTGCGTAAGTATGAGCATACACTTATTTGACAAGTCATATAGCCAGCGTAGAAAGAAAAAAAAGGGAAAGAAATTGCAAAATTTACGGTCAGCATTCACTTTCACTTAGATCAATTTCTTGCATAATGTCTTTTACTTCCTCCATCTTTAATTTTTCTTACTTTTATCATCTCTTCAAGCGTTAAAGCTTTTCTTTTCTTCACTCCTTAGTCTGCAAAGGTCCATGCTTGTAGCCATTTTCGCAATGCAACGTCCGTGCATTGCGAAACTAACAATAACAAATACTTCCTGAACGACTGCCCATGTAAACCAATGTGGTGTTTGCTGTTGCCGTTTCCGAGCTAGGCAGTAGAAGTCGCTGTAGGCTGAGGTTGGATTACATTTTTGCAGGAAGGCTTGTTTTCATTGGAGTGAATCTCGTAAGGCAAGGACAGAGAAAAAGATTTCGTATCACGCAACAGGGGGATTTTTCGTTGTCGGGGGAGCAGAAAAGTGGGAATGGTTTTAATGCATGAAGATTTTTTCACACATTTGTATATGCCACTAGTGTCCATGTTATAACATGTTATAACATGGGATATTTACAAATACAGATCTGAGACACAAATACGTGTTTTTATTTTTAATCAACACACACCCGTGTATATTTCAGACATCATCCTTCAAAAGCATTGGTTTCCTTTTCATTCATGATTTATACTCCTCTCCAATTTGCTGGTATCCATGCTGAAACATCCATCCGTCCATCCATCCATTTTCTGATCCGTTTATCCTCACAAGGATGGCGGGTCATGCTGCAGCCTATCCCAGCTGTCTTCCAGCAGTAGGCGGGGTACACGCTAAACTGGTTGTCAGCCAATCGCAGGGCACACACAGACAAACAACCATCCCCGCTCACTCTCACACTGAGGGACAAGCATGCTGAAACGGTGACGTATATCCACAATTTCATAGAGTTCCTGTGCTCAGACACACAGTTTTGGTCGAAAGAGAAGTCCTCTTATCTTGCTCACAGCTTCGTCCGTCAAGATCCCACTCTCACCAAGAATCATAATGGCCGGCGAGTGGATTTGTTCCGAAACCAGTTGGTGCAAGTAACAAGGAAATGGCCGCAAATTAGAACAAACATGCTTTAGTCGTCGTACGGTTTTGTCTGAAAGTGGGTTCCCCAGACGGCTAAAAGCATTTTCCAGGGCAAGTCTCCCCACAGTGTCATTTCACCACACTCTTGTCTCGATAAACACTGAAGATGATCAGAGGAGATTGCAGACTTTTTTTTTCCTTCTTTGTTTTTGTGACGTCATGCGAGAAGGCTTGGCCTCATCAGGCTGAGCCTCGCTCACTCACTTATAAGCTTCAGGTGTATTCCGTAATTTTTATCTCTGGCTTTGAATGCCCCTATAACCGCAAGACCTGAGAAAGATTTTTGTGCAAATAGTAATGACCGAGTCATACAGAGGTTGTCCTTTTCACCTCATAGCTTACCAGTTAGAAAGAAGCAAGTAGCAAAGAGCAACCCCCACTGCGAAATCAGTCGAAAGGCGCAGCATTACCCCCTAGTGTAGCGGAGACATATATTTGGCAAAAGATCGAATTGCACTCAGTGCATACAAACAAGGAACAACAAGTGTGAGAACATAGATGGAATGAACTATCTCGACAACCTTCATACTTTGTGCATGTCGCTGGAGTCAGTCCGATACCTCGTATGCCACAATTTGGTAAATTATTTTTTTATTTTTTTCACAAATCGGTACAACTGGTCAGTCCACACTCGGGAGGATGAAGACATCCAGTGCAACTTGGAATTGGAGACGAGGAACGACTATGTAACCAGCGCTGCCGAGCTACGCTACCTAAAACATGACAAAACAAGTCCGTCAAAGATGCAAAGTTAAACTGGAAACAACTGTCGAGTGAACAAATTGTGTGACCAACTCGATGGCCAATGGAGCGAAGACGAAGGTAAAAATGAAATACTCACAGAAACACTTGGAGTATTCTCAGTCAGCTTGTTACCTGTTGTAGCAGTTGTTCCAATGACTACACAGCATTGAACATGCTTATCTGCTTAAGGTCTCACCCCTAAAGAATGAATAAAACAGGATGCAGGATTCACATACTTATTTCTGTCAGAACATAAGCATTGTACTCATTCATTCGTTCATTTTCCGAACCACTTTATCCTCACTAGGGTGGCGGGGGGTGCTGGAGCCTATCCCAGCTGTCTTCGGGCAGTAGGCGGGGGACACCCTGAACCGGTTGCCAGCCAATCGCAGGACACAGAGAGACGAACAACCATCCACGCCAACACTCACACCTAGGGACAATTTAGAGTGTTCAATCAGCCTGCCATGCATGTTTTTGGAATGTGGGAGGAAACCGGAGTACCCGGAGAAAACCCACGCAGGCTCGGGGAGAACATGCAAACTCCATACAGGGAGGCCGGAGCTGGAATTGAACCCGGTACCACTGCACTGTGAAACCGACGTGCTTACCACTGGACTACCGAGCCACCCATAAGCATTGTACTGTACCTTTAAAATGAATTACTGCATTTTGAATAAAACTTCTAGCTAAATGTTAAAAAGACAAATTTTAGAGATAAAATGAAAATATCATGCTGACATCACATGTCTAGATAATCTAAGCGTGAACTCTGACCTTTGTTTGGCATGCATTTTTGATTTGCAGCTGTTCTGGATGGATATTTTGAGTTTAAAGCGTGTGTGAGCGCTCCATCATCTTCTAATCTACGCCCTCATCTCCGGTTCTGGTCAGTTAAATTTTTCATAACTTGTCGAACACTTCAATTAATTTCTGTGGCTCATTTTACATTTATGTGTCAATAGGTAAGCAGAAAAGGGACACAAACTAACTCTGCTCATAGATGTACTGTGCCGCTGTTTCTGAGGAACAAATGTACCAATTATTCAAACGCCAAGTATTCCTGTGAGTACAATAACTACTAAACTATCAGGAATTCTCGATGTGGTGGTGTTACTTATTATACTCTCAGGAATACTTGGTGTTTTTATTTAGTTCATCACCTGCTGTAGTATCTTTCTGCAGCACTTTTTAGTACTGTAACCTATAACAATTAAAGGCTGATGCCGCTAAGCAGCTAAGGCTCTGTATACACATCAAATAACCTTTACTCATTACCTACACTAAATAGATAAGTATTCATAAAAACAAGACAGAGTATTTGCCACATAAAATATATTTACATTAACCGTATTTTCCGCACTAAAAGACGCATTGGATTATGAGGCGCACCTTCAATGAATGGCTATTTTGTAAATTGTTTTCATACATTAGACGTTTCGCATTAAAAGGCGCAATCTACAATGCCTCCACTAGATGGTGGTACGCTCCTTCCATTCAACTCGAGAGGCGTCCGTTCAACAAAATTAACTATTACTGTACTTAAATGAAACTACGAAAATTGAAAATAATGCATCAAAACAGAAAATCAAGCGAGGAAATCACAAAATAAATTCTATATCCCCCCTCCAGAATTTATTTTGTGATTTCCTCGCTTGATTTTCTTTGTGGTTTCATTGAAGTAAGAGTTAATTTACGTTTTTTTGGAGGCGGCCATGAACGCCTCTCGAGTGGAACGGAAGAGAAGGCACGGAGACGGAAAAAGACGTAAAGTACCTGTATTTGTTGAGACTATGAAAACCATTAATAAAGTCTGCGTTTGAAAAAAAATAAAACCACAACCACAACTCTCCTTTTTTCAACAAATACAGGTGCGTCTCTGTCAGTCTCCGTGCCTTCTTTCCCTTCCGGTCAACTCGAGAGGCGTTCATGACCGCCTCCGAAAAACGCATTGGCATTTCCTTTATCGCAGATCCAACAGTACGATAAGATAAGATAAGAAAACCTTTAATAGTCCCACAATGGAGAAATTCCCACTTCACAGCAGCAAAGTTATGAGAGGAAGAAGTAGAAGAACAAAATAAATAGGAGCTGCTGGAAAGGCAGCCACTCTCGCGGCGCCATCTTGAAGTCAAAATAACACAACAAGTGTCAGTCGTAGTAGTTTATTCCTTTGTTGTGTATTCACAAATGATGAAATCACAATATAAATTCTGCAGGGGCGGGGGGCTATAGAATTTATTTCGTGATGTCCTTGCTTGCTTTTCAGTTTTGATATATTATTTTAAATTTTTGTAGTTTCATGGAAGTAATCGTTAGTTTATGTTTTTCGGAGGCGGTCTTGAACACCTCTCGAGTCGAACGAAGAACGCACGGAGACAGACAAAGACCAGACAAAGACGTACCTGTGTTTGTTGAGACTGTTTTTAAAAAAAAATCTCCTTTTTTCGGAGCTGCAACACAAACTTATTAAATAAAGCAGCAACACAGTTCACTGAACCAACAGCAAGTTATAACATTGGAAGCATGTCTCCAGGAAGGAGCCATCTTGGAGTCGACATATTACCATAATGACCATACAAAAGACGCACCGGATTTTAAGGCGCTCGCTGAGCTTTGAAGAAAATTGAAGACTTTTTGGTGCGCCCTATAGTGCGGAAAATACGGTATTTTAATTCACTGCAACATACACAGTTTGACTATAAACACTGCACTTGGATACTGTATGGAAAATAAAATGTACTCCAATGATGATTGAAATAAAATGCATGCATAAATCACTGATACACACTTATATCCTCTAAGACTAGACTGGGACATTTATACTGCTTGTGTTTTGATTTACAGCAGTTGTGGATGGACATGCTGAAGACATTTCCAATGCCATCAAGCAGCAATCCTCGTTCAGACTCTGCCTGTGTCAGTAAGAAATTTCACATAGAGTAACTTGTAGGCCAATTATTTTATCAAGTGTTTTTACTTTTGCGTTTCTATGTCAGTAGGACAACACATAAAGATAGGACGCTAGATTCAATCAGAGCAATGGAAATGACAAGGCAAGAAGCTCACCAGGATAGGAAATGGCATCTGGCCAGGCAGACACTCCTCGAAGCTGCAGACAACCCCGAGTTGGCCAGAGTGAAGGACTGGAAAATTCAGCCTGACATCTGGCTGTATATGTTTTGTATTTTAGGTTCACAAATAAAAAGTTACAATGTACTATTAGTCACCCCACCCACCCACACATACACACACACACACACACACACACACACACACACACACACACACACACACACACACACACACTTGCGATGCAAACATATTCACAGACAAAAAAATGTTCATACTGCTGTAAGTTTAAAAAAATCCCTCAAAGTTGTCAATAAAGTCATGTTTTTGTTTAATTTATTTAACTTTTATTTATCCAGGTACAGTATATGCAATGCCAGCCAGGCTGCGAACAGTCGAGTAGAACACGGCAAAATAAAACAAACGGGGTACAAAGATTCAAGTTCCATATTACGTTAAAGCACATGGTGAAATATAGTTCCATGAAAGCCTATAAGCAGGTGCAACTAAGATGTGCATTATGGAAAAACAGTTTCCCCCCCCCACATAATTAACTGCCATACCAAGATGAAGAACAAATAAATAAAAAGATAAGGTTAGACTTAAGTTTTGCCAGGCGGCAATCATTGTTTTAACAAGCATCTCCACCAGCCCTGTGATCTTCCAAATGCATGCTCCACTGTGAATCTGCCTCTCGTTGTCTTATTTGTAACCTAGCATTTTTGTTACGGGACGAGAGGGGTAGTGCAGTTTGCTTTTCCCCTACGACATACATCCTCAGTGTAATTTGGGTAAATTACCCTGAACTCTGGGTCACAGTGTGTGAATGCAAACTAGATGGGTCATACACGGTGCTGGCTTTTTCCTCTGAAAGCCACTTTGTGTGTTGAAAATGCTTGCTCTCTTTGACGATACAATGTTAATGGTCGAGCAAACATGTCATTTTTTGGTCTCTTAAAATGAGATTTTGGGAGATACAAGGATTATGCTCGACAGCAATGTAACCATGGCCATGCGCAACTTGGGGGGGAAAGGATTCACCCTCTAAAGTGTAGACAGAGGAAACCAGGAGCAATGTCCAACAGACACAAACTCAGAAAAACATACTAGTAACGTAACGCATTACTAGCTACCTTTTCACATACAACTGAGTCTTTACACTGTAAGAAATACTTTTTCCACCAAGCTACCATCTGCTGGTCCTAGAGCAGCACTGCCCAACTTGGCCCTAGTGCACATCACTGAAGAGACAGATGCAGACACACAGGGCCTGATTTAATAAAGATTTGCATGTGCAAAAACAGGTGTAAACTAGATAGCTCAGAAAACAAATGTGGAATCAGAGCTACGAAGCAGGCGCACCCAGGATTGCGACCACCAAAAAGGCAAAATTGCTGCACAGTTCATTTTGTAAGCTCTACACCGAGATGAATTATAGTGGCTCTTTGCGACTCAAAATACTGTACGAAAACAAGGTTGGCCCTGTTGTATGTAACCATGTCTGCGTTACTGGGGCCAGTAGAATGTCTATGAAAAATGAAAGGAAACAGGGAAAATTGATCATTTTATGCTTGTGGTTGTTTCAGTACCATTGCAACAATATTATTTATTAATCACTGCAAAATTGGAACTTCTCACTGATTTAAGGACAGACTTAAAGCTGTCACAAGAAGGAGTCGTGAACATCACCTGACAAAATGCCTTTCAACTCGGCATTTCCTTGAAACTGGGTCATGTCGGTGCACTGTGACAATTGCTGCTGGTCTCTCCCTGGGCAGTTTTTTGGGGCATGCTGTCCGAAGTTTGAAACACAATGTTATGCAGATTTGGCAGATATACTCCATACATCCATTCTCTACTGATTATCAGGGGTCGAGTTGCAGGGGCAACAGCTTTAGAGGGGAAGCCCAGACTTCCCTCTCCCCAGCCACTTCTTCCAGCTCTTCCTGGGGGATACCAAGGCGATCACAGGCCAGAAAGGAGGCATATTCTCTACAATATGTCCAGGGTTGTCCCCCGGCTCTCCTGCTGGTGGGACACGCCTGGAACACCTCATCAGGGAGGCGTCCGGGAAGCATCCTAACCGGAAACCCAAGCCACCTCATCTGGCTATTTTCAACGTGGGGGAGTAGAGTCTCGACTCTGAGCCCCTCCCAGATGACCTTAGCTCGTTCTTTCATTCATGACCTACAGCTCGCGACCATAGGTGAGGGTAGGAACGGAGAACAACCGGTAAATCGAGAGCTTTGGCCTTTAGCTCACTTCCTTCTTCACCACGACAGATCGATACAAAGTCTGCATCACAACAGACGCTGCACCGATCCTTCTTTCAATCTCCATGAACTCCGGCACAATTGTGTCCGATCAGAAGAGCGATTGCGGACGTGCCCAGATAGCATGTAATCTCCAATTCGCAGCGAGCCTTGTGATCATCTACAATGATTAAGAACGATATAAGCGTTGCTGATTGCATGTCCCTGACTATTCTATACTACATACAAGTATAATCGATGACATGCTAACTTGCCTAGCAGATGCTTACAGCGTATTATTATTATTATTATTATAATTATTATTATTATTATTATTATAGCACAGATACTCTTGGGTAAATGTCAATGTAAGCAGTGACGTTTGGACACTTTACGATGACGTTAAGACGTAGCTCCTACTTGACTCTTTGACGGTGGAAAACCAAACACGTTCTTTGTTACAACTTGTTAAATACTAACTAAGCACCGCACTGGCCTTGGCGCCGAACAAGCACACAATTTCTTAGGGTGGAAATGGGGTATGTGAAAATTTCGGACGACTGCACAACATGCGACCGGGCCTGAAATGACATAACTTGCCAATCGCACCAAAAATGGTCTGGGACTTCCCCCTCACAAGCATTGATTGACCCGCACACATTGCTGTAACAGAGCCGCTGTGACACTGTGTTGTACTGTATCACTTATATTAAACGTTAAGAATATAGAGTTACAGTCAAGAATAAAGGAGAACGTGCGGATATTTTAAGAGGCTCCCTTGCTCCCATTCACATGTCTGTACCCGGAGCAAGACGTAATCGCTCACATACATTTTGGCGACAGAGACCGTAAGATTCACTATTTCATCCACAGATACATATAAAATTATAAAGATAGTTCAGTGTTGTTGTAAAACACAGTATACGTGACCTGTATATTTTGTATTTTTATGGCTTGAGGGTGGCGCGGCAGCCGTCTGTCTCGCTCACTTAAAACTTGAACTGTATTTTTAGTGCATGTGAAAGCTTATGTGCATTTTGATTGGCTGTAATCTGTGGCGTTTCCACATCGTGCAACAGCGACTTAAATTCTGAATAGCTTCAAAAGCAGTGGCCAGTGGCATCTCATGAAGGCTAGTTGTTGCCGAACCCTGCACATTGTACGAGAGTTCAGTCGGCTTTTGCTGCATCTGTCAGTGTGTGGCAGCCTTTAAAGCACAAAAACTTGTTTTAAATACGGTGGGCCTCCACCACCATCAGAAGTGTGTCAACAGAGCGTGCAATTAACTTTTGAGTGAACACACAATTTTGCACCCTGATAGAATCTTGGAAGATCACAGGCAACACGCCCAGCAACAGCATGTGCGATCTGTTAGAGTGAACACACAATTTAGCACTCGCTATTTGGGATCATTGTAAGTCAGGCCCAAACTGTAGAAATTCACGTGGGAAGTGCTCCACAGTGCTTATTCCTTCATAACTTAATATGAAATAATGTCAGGAGCTGACTTTTATTAGTTGTCGAGTCCTGTACCATCAGGAGACTGTTGCGAATGTGAATCCTCTGGCTTACATAATTATATTCTCCGCCATAAAGTTGATTTTCAACATCAAAAGGACCTTTGAAGTACCATGGGACTGGATCACTGTCTAAGCCACACTCAAAGATTCTGTCACAATGACATTAGAGAAGTCATGTGAATTAAAAGACAAGCAAACAGCTCTTGCCTTTGCTCTGTCCAATCTTTGTCAAAATGTCATGCTGTACCATTTCTCCTGAATGTGTAACAAGTAACTGTGTTAGAGTAACAACTTTGTGGCAAGGCCTATAAGGTAATGTGCAGCATTTGACAGTTGACAAAAACACCAACATAATCCAGGTTAGCTGTAACTGTGTCATTTGTTCTTTACGTGTCCGATTGTTAAATGATCATGAAAGCATAAAAAAGAGACTATTTTTTAACCCCCGCTCCCCCCAAAAAATCGAACAAAAAACTAAATAAGGAAGTCACAGACACACACAGGAGTTTTCATTATTCAATTTTAGCCTCAACTCAAAAACACAAAATGGAAAAATGAGTCAGAAGATTGAAAGGGATTTTAATATATAACTCATGACCCAAATAATAAGAGGAATAGAAAATGAATGGATGGATAGTCAGGTTTATGTGACCAGGATGTTTAGTAACGAGCATCATTTTTACAAAGTTGCAAATGGTCACAATTTCACCATTGTGGGACTAATTCAGGTTAACTTATGAAAGGTAAATCAAACCGTTAGCCGCCACAATCAGCCCCGGAATATTACCACACTGCATCAAATGATGCATTAACAATATGAGATCTAGGACTTTAGTATAATTGTGATAATGCATTATGTGTGATACAGAAGATATGCTTTCACAATTTGTCCAATCACATTGTTTTCAACTCATTCATGTTTTCATAAAACTCCAATTTATGGTCCACCACGCCTACTGCCTGAACACAGCTGGATTGTCTCCAGCACGCCTGTGACCCTTTCCGAGGATCAGTGGTTCAGAAAATAGGTGTGTGTGTGTGTGTGTGTGTGTGTGTGTGTGTGTGTACACAGTATATATATATATATATATATATATATATATATATATATATAAGCATATCCAGTGTCATCTCATATGTATGACCAGAGTCATAATATTCTTTGATAGAGGCAAATGCGTTTGAATCCCTGGTTGCGCTCAGTTTTGTTTTAAAAAAAAAAGTACATCACGGGGAATAACTTGCTGCTCAAAGACGAGCTGCGTTGCATATGTCCAATCAAGTTGTCCCTCTCCTCAAATCAGCCATGAGTCTGATTCCCCCTGCCCTTCCCCACCTACCAACCACTTCTGGTAGGAAATGTTGCTGTGCTTCAGTATTTGTTTGCATTTTTTTTTTGTTTGTTTGTGATTTTTTTATTCAATGTTGTGTTTTGTTTTGTTTTGTTTTGTATTTGTGTTTGGTTTAAGATTTGTTATGTTTTGTCTTTGCTTTTTTTGTGTGTTTGTGATGTTTATTTATGGGTTCTGATTTGCTGTTGAGCTACATTTTTTGTTTTTCAATTTATGTTTGCTTTCACCTTATTTTTTGTTTAGTTATTTGTTTTTGTGATTTTTCATTTTGCTGTTGTTTTGTTTTGGGGGTACATGGTTTTGTGATGATTTTTAATTTTTTGGGGTGATTTGCACTTCAGTGCCACCCCACTGTTTCATGTTTAGATTTTTTTCAGTTAAGAACAAATGATACACTTATTGCTATAACTTGAAGAATGATTGAAGAATGCTCTTTTTCATATTGCTTAAAATATAGTCCATCCCACATAACGCTTACCTACCTGCTGTGGGTGAATTCTGAAAGCATAATTATGTTGATACAAACGTTTACCGTGATTGTGTGTAAAGCCATAATCGACAAGCGCTTTTTGTGTTTCGTTGTTCCTCAAAGTAATTGTGTGTAAACGCTGTGAGAACACATTACAGTGGCGGAGTCTAGTATTGGGTCGGAGTCGGCAGATGACTTGTAACGTTCAAAAGCCTCAGGGACTTAGCTCGATTGTCTGTCTTTGATAAGGTCCTAGTATACAAGTGAATTATTTCGCTGCTCTCACATGTATTTTAAAAACGTGTTTACCCGGAGATGTATGTGTTTGAATCAGTGCAGTGTGACGCCTTTAGCGGAACCGTTTGTATCGGTTTGCCTGCATTTTATTTCAAATGATTATATGGCATTTTCTGAGGTAAGGAACTAGTCGCGTGTTATGTATCTTCCGGGACCACGCCAGCCGCTTTCCTTTGAAGTGCACACTGTTAAACCTTCAGCTCAGTTGGTTTAGAAACATCCGTGGTGTGGTGTACCAGCCTCTCTCGTTTCTTGACACTTTACCTGGGCTGAGGCTGAACAAATTGAGGAAGACGCCTGTTTAGTTAAATGTACGCCTGGGGAATTGTCCAACTTGATAGGACGGAGGAGAAAGCGCCGGGTGCGATGACATACAGACTGCCGGGACTGGCTAAACTTTGAACGATTTCGAATGTGGCAGGCTGGTGGGGGAACATGGATGGTAAGTTGTATCGAAGCTGTTCCACAGGCCCCCTCTCTTGGCCGCTTTGATGTGCTGCTGCTCAGCTTTGAAGTTGAGAAAGCGGAGCTGTGTTTCTTGTTTGTGGGCGAGAAATACGGCGAGATAAGAAGCTTATGTGTCTGTGTGTGCTTGTGCGCGCGCGCGTACACGTGGCTCAGATTTAAAAAAAAAAAACGACCATTTATCCGTCTGCGCGTCTCTTATAGCTGGGAAAAAAGTGGGACGTATTCTACAGCGGGAGCCCCCTCCTTCTTTTCTTTTGCCTCCTCTAGATTTTGACACCCCCAGAGAGCTACATAGGGACTGAGCCTGCCACTTCTGAGGCCATTTGTTGAATAGGGGCGAAGGCTATATGTTACACTGTTTAGCTCCGAGAAGGGACACGCGTGGCACGGACGGCGCTTGCGGCGCACGTTCGCAGTTTTGTGTGGGATTACTTGTCCTTAGAGTTGTGGACTGCCATCATCTTTTTTTAAAAACATGGATTAACTCAACTTTTCAAATGCACTCCCACTGGACATTATCTGCGATGGTATGTTGCATTTTACAAAGTGTTGATAATATCGTGCGCCTTGTTACAAACTCTACAGTTCTTCCAACATATACTTGTAATTGTTCTTTATTTAATTTTCTTGCTCGTCCAGCTGTGACAAATACGTATTTTTCCCCTTTACAGTCAGAGACGTTGGCAGTCGTTATAAAGATGTGACTATAAAACCGTAATAGCCTCTATTGACAAACAATTGGTTATTGATTGTTCACGTTTACGCTCAAACGACCCGATTTGCCAGAGGGGCTGCTCAGCCCTGATTTGGTTTTACTATTGGCACGTGAGATGTACTGTACCGCGTCTTCACGCGTACCTGGAAAGCTGTCGACAAAATGTTGGACTCCGAATGCAAAACGAGTCCGTGTGACTTTGTGTGCGTGTGATACCGGTGTATGATCCTGTCGCAAGTGGGAGTGAATTGGAAAGGGAGCCAAAAGGAAAGCACGTGTCAGAAAAAAAATGACAGAATCTGGTTATGGTGAAGAGTTAATACTCTGTTTATTCTTCTAATATGGTTTGATGTGACAGATCAGTGCACATTCAGAATGCGGGCTTCGTTTGATGTCCCATTTAGATTATAAATAGACAAATGGAACGAAAAAAGCTTTTCGTTTTCTGAACCTATTGAGTTTTTTTTTTTTTTTTTGAAGAAGGTCTGTTTACTTGATGTCTTCCTTTGAAGTTCAGCAGGATATGTCTTTGATTAGATCAATACTTTGTGTGTTTCAGAGTGAAGAGGAGCTGAGAAGCTCCCCCGCTGATTTTAGAGAGTGAGTAGGATTAGACTGGAGCTCAGTGGAGGCACCACTGCACTCTCACACAGGCAGCCGGAGCTGGAGCCATGAGCAGGGCGCTTACGGAGCACATCAGCAGTAGCTTCCGAGAAGATGCTCCTCGTCCTCCGGTACCGGGAGAGGAGGGAGAGTCGCCATGCTCCATACCCAGCCGGTCTGGAAAAATGAAAGCCCTTAATAAGGTTAAAGATAACACCACTGCCGCCGCGCTCCCCGGCTCCACTCCACGGAGGAATGAGGATGGATTGGGGGAGCCGGAGGGAAGTGCGTCCCCAGACTCGCCGCTGATCCGGTGGACAAAGTCTTTGCATTTTCTTCTTGGCGATCAAGATGGTGCTCACCTCTTTCGGACCTTTTTGGAGCAGGAGAATTGCGTGGACACTTTGGACTTTTGGTTTGCTTGCAACGGTTTCAGGCAAATGGACTTAAAGGATACCAAAACAATGCGAGTTGCCAAAGTTATTTTCAAACGGTACATCGAGAACAACAGCATTGTTTCCAAGCAGCTCAAACCAGCCACCAAGACCTACATAAGGGATAGTGTTAAAAAGCAACAGATAGACTCGGCCATGTTTGACCAGGCACAGACAGAAATCCAGTCCAACATGGAAGAGAATGCTTACCAGATGTTTTTGACCTCTGACATATACCGCGAGTATGTGCGCACTGGCTGTGAGAACGCAGCTTACGCGAATCATGGCACGCTTGGCAGCCTCAAGCTTGTGTGTGGATATCTTCCACCTCTTATGGAGGAAGAGGAGTGGAGCTGCCATGACCTGAAGGCAAAGGCTTTAGGTTCTATGGTTGGACTTTCAGCCAAATCCTTGAGGGCGACCGCTGCCATCCGGACAACAGCTGAAATTCTGGAGAACAGTTGCAGGTAAGAACAATGTTTCCTGAAGGATGTGGCATAGTGTGCCGGCATGTTTGTTTCTACGTTTTCATTGGCTACTTTACTCATGTCAGTTCGTGTAAAGAGGGGGGGGGGGGGCGACAGTTGATCAAAGGGTCCCAGAATAACATTCTTTGTTTGTGCCCTCCTGCCTTGCAGTTAGTTAAGGGGTTAGAGGGCGGGGGTGCATTGGGTACAAAACATCAATGGAGCTGAGCCTTCCTTTTAAGTAAATGGTGTCTCGCAGGTAACTCTCTGCTGGCTTCTTCCAAGTTTCCTGTGCTTTGAAACCCTTCCTCCGGTTCAGGCATGACTTCACACACCAAGTGCCAGACTATTACAGCTAGATGGGGGAGGGGGGGTGGGCAAGTTTTTCACTGAAGCAGTGTGGGTTTTTTTTGCTTTTTGCAATTTAACAGTTTACGCATTCATAGCGTGTTCATCAAATGTCTATCAGCAAACGAACCCCCAGCGAAGCTAAAAACCCTTGTCAAATCACTACTTGTGGTTACCAACTAGATCGAGAGACATCATACTTTTGTTGGGAAAAGTGTTTTGTTTTTTTAACAGTACTTTATCGTCTAATTAAACAAGACACTGTGGACTACAGAAACATAGAACAGTACTTGTCTATGGCGCTGTTGCTCAGAGATCATTTTTAAAAAGTTGTGGTTATTCCTTTGCATGTCAGTGTCAATGCTAAAATAAGGATTCAGGAGACAAAAGCGGTTCTTAACGGGTATTTTTATTGTTGTTTTTAGTTTTAGTGGAAAAATTACTTATCAAGCAGAAAGCCACCTTTTCTCCCTTGCACCACTCATACGCCCCCCCACCCCCACCCCTTCTGTGGCCCTCTCCATGTCTGTAGGTCAACCCATTTCCATCTCAAACATGTGGAACTAATTTTGGCACTGCACAGATTCTCTGTTCGAGGATTTTTTCTTCTTCTTAGATCTCCCATACGCAACTCCGAAGTGGTAAAAACATCCCCACTTCAGTGACATGCGATAGTTTATGCCACTACTTTGTGTGTAACTGTAATTTAACACTTTTATCTCTCCTGTTTGGAAAATAAATTGCTTGTCGGAGACTAAGCATGCTTTGCAGGAAGAGACAAGAGGGGAGGAAGTGAAGACAGCAAGGGGGATCGTGGAAGCAACAAGAGATGCAGAAAGAGAGTGGGGGTGCAGAAAGCCCAGCTGTGCTAAATACCTGACTCTTTGCGCGGACCTTACAAAGGTCAGGTTTGTGCTTGGGGCCTAAAGCTTTAGTCATGCTGGGGTTCTCCTCTCAGCACTCCCAGCAGAAGGCATTCTCATAAAGAAAGGGGCCCTCCTACACCCTGTCCTTCGCCTACACCCCCCTCGCAAACGCTCAAGTTCCCCCTACCTCCTCTTCCTCATCCACCCCCTTCGCCACTACAACTGGAATGCAACACAACAGGAGAGTAGATAGTCGCACAGAAAGAGGGGAAGGGAGGATTCTCACACTGTAGATGGGCAGAGCAAATGCGAGAAGAGGGAGAGCAGGCAAGGGACGGACGGCATGAAAGAAAAGAGCGAGACGGATCTCCTATGTGGATGAAACAGTTTTGTGGAAATGACTCATATGACAGAAATCTACTGAGGACATCGCCAAAACAAATTTCAAGTTGTCCTGTTTATCTTCTTAATTGGACCGAAGGCACACCAGAAGCAAACGTCAATCGTGTGGCATGTTCTCCGACTCGGGTTTGCACGGCAACACTGAAAAACCTCACATTAAAATGTCAATTCTCTTTTTCTTCACAGGGCCCATCGTCGAGGAGACAATGCCAGCCCATATTTTGTCAACTCTGGCTACATCTTGGCTCCTGCCACCAGTGCCAATGACAGTGAGATCTCCAGTGATGCCACGACGGATGATTCACTGTCAATGACAGACAGTAGTGTGTAAGTGCGATTATAAAGATGCACTCCTCGGGAGATAAAAAGTAACCATTTTCAATCTTTGATTCCACCAACTGGTCACATTTCTGTCGAGGTTATTTTTATCAGCTAAATATGTTTTTCAACACACACATTCAACACATTTCTAGTTAAACAAGCAGGGGTGCGAAGAAAAATATTTGATCTTGTAGATTAACAAGACCTTTCTATGTGGCCGGCAGCTGGAGCGCGCTCCAAAAAAATGGCCTGCAATAATGTAATTAAACAGGTAATTCTTCCGTTAATGTGGCGTTGCCGTGGCTTCAGAACTGCGAAAGACATTATTTCTAAAGACCTTTTTGGAGTTTATTTTCTGATACATGACTTGCGGGATAGTAGGGGGAAAAATATGAGCTTGTCTTGATGTGGGTGGGTGGGGGTGTTGCTTCATTCCTCAAATGTGAAATTCATCCCTCCCACCCCCCCTTCTGCCACAACAGACCTGTTCCCCCCCCCCCCTCTTCTTCTTCATATTATCTAATCGCTCTTCTCTTTGAAGAGCTAAAGGAGAGGGGGAGGGAAATGGCCATTTGGGCCTCAAGACAAACTCACTGAAAAATGTTGGCACCAAATGAAAGGAGGGCTTACTCACATGGTGGGTCGGTTTCCTGCCACTGACCTCTGTGGCGTGCTGAGATCATGTGTCTGCAAGGCTTTCACATGGGTTACTCATTGATAGACCTTGGGACAGAGAAACTCCCCCTTGGCCAGACTGGTGCACCCCCAAAAATCACTTCCATCATGACCCAGCCCTCCACAGTGTCTCTCTTCTACCCTCCAGAGCCTGTTGCGGGAGTGGTGGGGGCTCAAAGTGCAAGAGAGTGAGAAAATAAAGTGCGTGGAGTATAAAGGGCTTAACTGAATCGCTTTCAGCCTATTGTTGGGTGAGGGGGGCTTAGGGGGATAAAAGGGTGGCTGGCTGCTTTGAAAATGACTTGCACAACTGAATAGGAGATCCCCATAAAGTAAGGGCCCATGAAGCCGTGAAATAGTACGTCTGTTTTCGCTTCCAAAATCTACACAAAGCATCAAGCTGCCAAATTGTATCTCCAGTGGGCAGACAGTTTGGGTTGATTCAAAACACAGCGGGGTAGGCCGTTTGCTCGATTTTGTGGTGATAAGAGGAGATTTCTTGTCAGACCGTCTTTTTTAGTTTCACGTCACTTTTTTTGACGAAGGATGACTTATTGGTGTTGGAGAGACAGCAGTTTTGATAGCGGGGGCAGGCACTCTTTTCACCTTTAAGTATTGTGCAATAATGCCAAGCTAATACTAATTGGGGAGGGGGGGGTTGCCTCCAGTTTCTTGAACATGGCAGTTTATCAAATGTCTTTTAGTTCTCAGGAGAGATGTGTGTCGCAGACCTTGGTGTCTCCTGTCCTTGACTCCAGTTGTTTTTGTCTTTCCACCCAAATGGATTTCAGTAATACAAAAAGAGTTTCTTCCCTCTTTAATTCGAGGGAACAATTTGATTCGTGTTTAAAAGGCATTGTGCACGTTTGAATCTCATTTCCCAGATAAAGAACAAGAAGGAGGATTTTGGAGTGGGGGGGGGGGATTTGACGGGGGCTTCGGTTTTTGCTTATATCTTATTTATGGATTTACTTGGACGCTGGGGAATGTTGCAGCACCAACTTCAAACATTACCTTATCTTACAAACCAGCCTTTTGATGTTGCTTAGATCAGAGGCTCACAGCAAAGCGCTTGCCAAACGAAGATGGCAGTGGGTGCATATGTGCATGAGTGTGAGATTTCAAAGCAGTAGCAGAAAAGTAGCGTTTGGGCTAGGTCAGATACTTCTGAACAGCCAAAATGGCCAAGATAATTGGCTCAGCTTAAGTGGCAACTGACTCGAAAGGCGAGCAAACTGGAGAAAATAACATTCCCATAATAATTGCTTAATTGTCAGCAGGCTAGAATAGAATGTCTTCCTAATGACATGCTCTACGTTGCTCATACAAAAAAATGCCTAGCCAGCTACTGAGATGACTGCATAGTATTCAGCATTTATTTAAAAATGCTGTCAAAGTGGACAGGGACTAATCTTACCGGGGGGGCTCTTTTGAAGTTCACAGGAGGGTGTTTAGCATATCTCACCCATTGTTCTGCTGGGTTTTGTGATAGGCGTTTATGTTGCCTTGGCTTCAAAAGATGTGAGGCCTGTTGACTTTTCTCTACTGTGAATAGCGGTATGCCATTGGGTATTAGTCACTTTTCTGTTGAACAGCTTTCCAGCTGTTTTTTTTTTCCTCACAACAAAGATTGGCAAATGGCCCTAAAGTACCATCAGTTGGCAAGAAAGTATAGCAGGACCAGCAGAGAATCTGAAAAGTTTGGTTTATTTCATCTGAAAGGGACTGTGAATGTTATTTATTTATTTTTTTACTTTACAGAGATGGAATCCCTCCATATAAACTGGCCCCCAAGAAGCATCTCCAGCGAGAGATGAATCGCAGTGTCAAGATTAATGGCCAGATTACACTTCCCCACTTTCCAGTAAGTCTTAAAAAGTTTTATTTTTGTTTTTTAATGTGTGAGACTGATTGTATTGCTTCTCTTCTGCAATGCAACAAAAAGTCAGCATAGTTGTTGGAGCGAGTCCAGTTCACCGCCACTTGTGTACTGTCACTTGAAGCCCAAAGCCTTGTCCTGTAGTGTTAAAGGAAATCGCAAATACCCCAAAGCTACCCAAATAAGCTTGTCAATACAGGACATCTAGACGTCTCCCTATTATTGGACCTGATTGAGTCCTAAGGGGGAGGGTCAAAACCTCTGCTCTTTTCAGATGGGGATCTGTTTGATGTAGAGCAAGAAAATCTAAATGTTGCGTACAAGTTGTGTGCTTTCTCTGCATGTACTTTACAATGCTCAGTCCCCATATTTCCCCTCCTCCTCCTCGCGTTTCTCCATTTCAGTGTCTTTTTTTTCCCTTTCCCACTTGCACTCTTTTAATGTTTCCCTCCTGATTTGGAGATGGCTCTGACTCCCATGATGTACCAGCCCTAGGCAGGGGGGGCCCCATGTAGGGCTGGCGCTCCTTTGCCAGCAGCTTCACTCGCCTTTCTTCTTTATCCCTTCATCGTGTATACAAAGAGATGACAGAAGCAACGAAAAAAAGAGTCAAAATCAAGAAAGCCAGGGTTCCAAATAACAGAAAAAGAGAAGGTACATATATTGAAAGTAGGATAATGTGGACTAGCGTGTCTTTGAGCTGCCCTGCATGCAACTGGAAAATGAATTACTACTTTGTCTTCCCGCTATTTGACTCGTCTGTCCTCTCCTTGCCTTTGTCCCGCTCCTCACTGCCACCATGCAATTGCACATCTCAATCCTTATTATTTTCATGCTGTTAATTTTGTCACGCTTCTCTCATTTTCCTCTCTTCTCTCCTCGCTCCCTCTTTTCCGTCAATATCTGGCTTTTATACGGAGGTTTAAAGCTGTGTGTCCCTCCCACCCCTAGTGTGCGTTTGATGTTTGACAAGGGCCCTTTGAAGTGCGCTGACTTCAGACGCTGCCGAGCTGATGACTCGGTTGGGCTATAGAGGGTGCAGGCAGGGGGCCGCCCCTCCAAGCAACGAAGCAACTGCTACCCAGCAGCCTGGCACTGCCAAGGGCACTGGCCATGGGGAGATCTAGGGTGTGATGGGCAATGAAGAAGGTTCAGATTAGCGAGGACAAGGGCATCTGGATCATGCTTTTTGAAATAGTTGCAGGGTTTTTGGAACTAAACTGGATTAGGACACAAGGGCATCGGATTAATGTGCCATGTTGCATCTGTCGGGAGCACTTCACAGTTACGCTACCTCACGTTAAAGTGTCCCTCCCACTGTGCTGTGTACCTTGCAGAGGACTCATCGTCTGCCTAAAGAGATGACCCCCGTTGAGCCTGCATCGTTTGCTGCCCAACTCATAACGCGGCTTGAGAAGCTGAAGCGAGAACAAGACACCATGAGCTCTTTGGCGGAGAGACTACAGCAGATCCAAGAGGTAGAGGCACACACCCACACAGCTCTACATTTCCTTTCGGGATGGAACCATGACAAGTGCATATGATTATTTCACCAAAATCATTGACCACTGATAGCATATCAGTTGTCCTTTATTTTGAATACAACACAATCTCAAAGAGAGCGTTCACGGTGCCCGCCTTATTTCCTTCATTCTTTACATGCAGGTCAATAATCTTTTCTTCACTGTCCACTGCACTCTTAATTAAAACCTAAAATACGGCTAATCTTCTGGCCAAATCTTTATTTGTCTGATGCTTTTGTTGCTGTCTCTACCTCTCCTTCGTCGTCATCTTCTGTGATTATTTCCTTTATCGCTGTTGTGGCACAGGGAAAGTGAGCAAGACAAGATGCTCAAGATGGGAGTGACGATTACAATTTGAAACAGTAACACTATCTGTCTAAAATGTTCTTACAGTTTATCAGGAACCGTAAACCATTATATCTCCCCTAGTAAGTCAGCATGACAGTAGTGCTTAATACACAAGAGCCGTTATGCCAGATTTGGTGTGTCGAAGAAGAAGGATGAAGCCAAGAGATTTAAAAGTCTGTCTACTTCTTGCCTTTTCCACTCTGTCCCTCCAGTATTTGATCTAGTGGAACTTTTAAAAGTTATGTTTCTCAATACTCTTGAGAAGTTTTTTTTTTTTTTTAAATAGTTAGCACTTAGCTACTCTCTAGTGGCACGTTTGCTGAATATGTGTAGTGCCAGTGTCTTTGTTATGCATAGGCGCACTGCATTATAGATGAAGCACACCCAAAGCCTGTTTGCGATGATAACAGTGTGGCAAAAGGAAATTCAAATCAAGTGACGCAGGCTTTTACTCTCACTGACTTGTGAGGATGATAGATATACTGTACTGTAAGTTGGTGTAGGTTGAAACAAAAATTCCTCAGCTTGCTGCTTTTCCCACATGCCGCTGTGTATAAGTGTTTCTTTGAGTCCTTGATTGTTTTTATTTTTGTATTGGCCTGCACAGGAGGAGGAAAAAGAGGAAAGCGCTGATCTCACCAGCAACATCTCCCTCCATCAGCCTCTTCTTCCATCTGGTAGCCAATGTGAGGAGGACCCCCAAGCTATCCTCGATGATCATCTGTCACGGGTCCTGAAGACGCCGGGCTGCCAGTCACCCGGTGTGGTTCGGCACTCACCGCGCTCACACTCCCCAGAACGGACCGGTGCCTTGGTATCGTCAGACCACGGATCCTTCTTTGGTGCTTATCCTGGCTCTGCCAAAGCTGTCGTGTCAGGCCGGCAGTCCACAAAACACACCCATCACCACTATATCCACCATCATCATGCTGGGCACAAGACGAAGGAGCAGATTGAGGTTGAGGCAGCTCAGCGTGTTCAGTGCCTCTGCCCTCCAGGAGGCGCCAATTACTCTGACGTTACCCCTGTGTGAGTGTCAACGCAAACCATCTTGTCACTTACTGTTCGTTCGCACTGTATTTCACCAAAAGGACCTTCCTTACTGGAAGAAGCTCTTTCTTAACGCACCTCTCTCCTCCTCCAGTCGCTGCAGCACTTTGTCAAGGCGGCAAGTCAGATCCTCCAATGAGGGCCTGTCATCACCATGCCTTCCTCTTGATACCACTGACCGATCTCAGAATGTTTGGCAGTGGATCCTGGAGAGCGAGAGACAGGGCAAACACAAGCCTCACAGGTAAAGTCTCTGTCAAGCAACATTGGCCTCTGCAGAACAGTACAGTATTATCTTGAGTTCATGTTGGACTCTTTTTTTTTTTTCCCCTCTAACAGCTACCCCATCCTTAATAAGCCCAACCCACTTGATTTTGAGACCCTGCCTGCTCGAACTCACTCCTTATGGGGTGGGGGTGGCATTGGTTCCGGGATTAACCTTCGTGGGCACCACCCCGGCCATCCATTTGTACAGGACCCAGCCATGCCGCCGCTGCCCCCACCCAACACTTTAGCACAGCTCGAAGAGGCCTGCCGTCGACTGGAGGAGGTCTCCAAGCCACTAAAACCCAGGTAGGACTCCACTAAGACTCCGATATGTCATGACAACAAATCACACTTTTCCTACATCTGATTCGAAAGTGGTATCCACTGATTTTTCATCAAACAAATTAGAGTACTCACGACCATTTTATCTCACTGACTTTAAAAGGCATTCAACAGCGTCCATCAGCCTGAGAGACCAGAGCCACCCAGCCATAGCCTTCCCCGCTGGAGGCAGCTCTCTAGCCGCTTCTGGACTACAAATGGACGAGTAAGGATTTAAATCTTGTTCTATTCTATTGTTTGGACTTCGTTCGTGTCACGCTCGCTGAAAGTATTTTACTCCTTAGCGCCATACTTTTTTTAGCATTTCTGCTTTCTAATAGTCTTGATTATCATCCTCTCGGGGGCCATTTTTTACAAGAGACTGCTTTTTTTTTTTTTTTTTTTTTTTTTTTTTGAACATAAAAACATATACAGTAATAAATTGACAGAAAGTAAGGTAAGTAAAATAGTAAAAAGGAAAAAGAAATCAGTCATCATTCAACACAATTATTACGTTCAAGGGAGTAGGAACTTTTAGTCGGAACTGATAAGAACTGTCTATGTTTGTTTGATCGTTCACACGACGACTGCTTTTTGGAGAGCCAGCACACAAATGTCTCTTTCGTGCAAGTTTTTGGAAAGCCCCGGTGTTGCCGTATGTAAAGGCGACTTCGTCTTTTCTAAAACAGGACATGGCGCCTTGCTCCTTGCAAAATTTGAGCAAAAGGTTGAAAAAATAAGCAGTTGGAGGGCGCTTGTGGTTGGAACACATTATGCAAATTATTGTTATGTGGAGCTTCACAACTTTCTTGTTCTCATGTAAGACAGCCAGCAATGATTTCGTCACTCAAGACCCTCGTTTTCCTTTTTCATCATTCGAGATTACTGTAGAATGTTAACCAACCTCGAAACTCTTCCATCTCACATTCATCACTAGAAGTGAATAAAGATACCGGTCGTAAAACTGCCCATTGAATTTCTAGAACTTTTGCTATGCCGTCCTTTTAATGTCATCTTTGATTGAAGAATAAATGTCATCAAAAGTACAGATGTTTGAAGCATGTCCCATTTGTCTACATAGGTCAAGTGACCTCATGGTCACCTACTTCTTCTGTGGCGAGGAAATTCCTTACCGGAGTGTGATGAAGACCCACTGCCTCACCTTGGGACACTTTAAAGAACAGCTTAGCAAGAAAGGCAACTACCGGTAAATACAGCATCGACAACCTAGCTAGGTTCACACGATACAGCGGTACAGAATCAGGCTTCCAAAGTAGTAGTAGTTGTAGTAGTAAGGGGTTAAGACTGGATTTTCACTGCAGGTCCAAGTACCCAACTCTGACATACATGTACTATTTCAGATTTTTTTGGGAATGTCTATTTACATGAGCATTTCCAGTGACACCAAATCTGATACCACTGTTAACACTCAAGGAACACATGAAACAACCTCACAAAGAAAGGCGGTTGCTCAAATTGCACATCCCTGTACATAGAGGAGAGTCTAAATTGGGCGGTGGCAACACTGAAGTAAACCATAATGCATGAATAATAAAATCTTAAATATTACATCAGTTGATTTGGCCTGGACTGACTCTTCCCCCGCTAGTTTAAATGAGGGTAACTTCAACACTATGCCACTGGCCTCAATCATTTTCCCTATTTCATGATGGACACCTTTTTAGTGAGCCATATTTAGTGGGCTGCGCTGTCACTGCACTTTAAATTCAATGTTATGTAGTCGATACGTCAGAGGTTTTTTTTTCCGCATTTGGCAGAGGCCTGATTCCAATCTGAGGATATCTGATTCTACATATTATTTGTTTGTTTTTTGTTTTGTCTTGACGCTGCCATGGCGCATATTCAAAGTGTGCCACTTGAAAGCTAAAAGGCAGAACGGCGGCCCACGAACCATGCAGTAAAACCCATCTTTAGCATCGATTGTTATTAGTCATATGATCGTAAGCTAAGAACCGAGTGTGAAGTACTGGAGCTTCTGAGTTGAAAGAAACTGGGCTGATCCACTGAAGGGGGGTGGGGGTTCTGCAGCAATTTTGTTTGCACATCTGTTCCTGATTTCCATGGTAAGGCAGCCTTAATAAAATGTCTTTGAAGCCTGATCCATTTTATTTTGTGCACAAAGACTGAGAGGCCTTCAAATTCCGATTCCCCATTATTGCATCAGGCATTAAAATCAAATGTTGCAAGCTTCCTCTGTAGCTCCAGCCAGCGACCGAAAAAGAAATTCTTAAACTCTTGTTTTTGGATTAAATTTGGTGGCCAATCAATGAAAAAATAAAAAAAATAAAAATGAAGAAACACATTATTTGTCACAAGTTAATTTGTGCGCACACACACGAAAAAGCCTGAAGGCTTCCTGTGCTGTCTACATGAGGTTGCAGACCCATCTGTTTGTTAGGAGAGAGAAACAAGTCCTTGCACCCCTGCTAACCCAAAAACTCTTTGAGCAGCAGCAAAGAAGAGGGAGGCGGACATGAAGAGTTTGGCTTCAATAGCAGCAGAATGTGTGGAGTTAGTTAATTTGGACATGGCAATGGTACAGCAGAGAACAGTATGCGGCAGCCCTGCCAGACAATATTGGTGCCAGATGTTGCAAAGAGGGAGAGAAAAAAAAAATCGACCACATAAAACATGTTCCAATGGAAAGGCTTCGTCTGTCTCTCTCTTGTGCACTGACACAAAGAGATGACTTTGAGGCATTTGTGAGAATGTAGCATGATGTTAAATCGAGCAATCGTAGTGAGATGAAAATTTTTTTTACGAATGAATGAGTGTCTGCAAAGTCGAAAAAAGAGCAAATGTCATTTGACAAAACCAGTCCAATTTTCACACGCAGAGCTGTGCAAGTAGGAGCCCCGACGCTGTGCTCATACATACCACCTTTAGTTATTGTATGCCCCTCACCCATGTACATGTGGCGTTCAATGACTGAGATGAAAATTTGCTCGTAAAACGTCTCCACTTTACATCTTTGTATTGCAAGTGAAACCTGACAAATAAAAACTACACAGCCTTTACATATTTTGTACTGTGAGTAGTGGTGCATGCCCCCCCTCCACCCCATTGCAAAGCTTATCATTAAATCCCCTCCTGCTGATCTGAATCAGGCTTGAAAGTAAAAAAGAGAAATCATTAGGAGCCTCGGCTTCACAATCACTGGGAGCAAACTAACCCTGGGAGTTCTCTCAGCTTGAGAGAAGGAGCGGGATCGCGAGGTGACCCGTGACCTTCAGGAGACACCTCCCAGCACCCTAAGCAAAGCCCCTCGGGCTCTGCCCAAATGCAATATATTGCTCTCACTCACTGAGTCAGGACAGCCTCCACTCTAAACTCTCCAGCCTTTATATCCGCCCCACTTCTGCCTTTTCCCTCACTTTTTTTGCTGGTGATGAATACGATCCCGAGTGTATGTGTTTGTATGTGTAAGGGAGAAACATGGGGATCATATGTGCTCATGTGCAAGCAGCGTGCTTATGCTTATGCAGACTCTAAGGCACCTGAAATGTCAACCTAAGTGACAAAAAAGGCCTACATTTGACAGCAAGTCCAATTAGAAGCTGAAGAGTTGTAAGGGGGGGGGGGGTCAACTTAAGACAGCTTCTAATTAACCCTTCAACTTTAATAAGAGGTTGCAAAAAGATAGGCATCTGTTGAATGGCCAGCAGTCATGACGAACAAGAGGATGTGCAGAGTCGCGTGCACCACACACACACACACACACACACACACACACAGCTTGGATTGTGTTTAAATGAGTTGAGCTGTGTTTGTGCAGCGGTGTGAGGTGGAGTCGCTCTCTGCCTTTGAAGTGTGCAGTATGCCATGAAAGCGATGACTCAGTTGCTTTGAGCTCGATCCGTTTCTGGCTCTCTTGGTGTGTCAGTGTTTCATTTTGGACTAAAGAGAATTTCGCGACAGTGTTTAAATGGACATGGATGCATAGGCTCCTTTTCCTGTCAGATGATGTTAGCGTGTGCTTGTTTTGTCTTTCAACACCAAAACGCACAGTGCATTTTGTCATACTTTCTTTTTGTCTCCTCCACAGGTACTACTTTAAGAAGGCCAGCGATGAGTTTGAGTGCGGTGCCGTATTCGAGGAGGTGTGGGAGGATGCCTCGGTTTTGCCCATGTATGATGGCAAAGTCCTGGGCAAGGTGGAGAGGATGGACTAAAAACACGAGCAACATCCTTGTTGCCAAAAGCTAAAGTTCCGGAAAACTTGAGGAAGGGAGTTTTGTCATGAACTTTATTTCTTGAAATGATGAATACTAAGCTAAACACACACACACACACACACACACACACACACACACACACACACACACACACACACACACACACACACACACACACACACACACACACAGAGTTAATATATCCAGCACAAGGAGTGATTGAAGGAAGACGAGCCAATGAAGTATGCCTAATCCAGAGGAGGGGGGCTGTCCCTCCCTGAATTTCTCAACCAACCAGCCTTAGAAACACAAGGAACGATGCGAAAAACTTTCAAAGACCAATGTAAGGTGGGGGCGGGGGGACCCCTGACCACTTCTTGAATATATAACCACTGTTGTGATGCGTATTGAGAGACTGTTGCGCGTTTACACTGACAGGCGGGTCATGTGCAACGGACTAGCAGGAGGGCTGGAGACGCAGCACCACGCCAGCCAGCCTACGCTTCAGCTTGCTACATAGTTACAAAAGTGTTTATACATGTGCATATACATAACTTGCATATATGTATATATACATGTATTGTATATGCGTAGTGTCACAAGTTGAAGGTTTATAGTGAATATTTATTGATTTAAAAAAAAAAAAAAAAAGGACCCCTCCCAACCTTGTTCTTGCCCTCCCAATTTCCAGCCAAAAGGCAAGGTGCTTTGAATGTTGGGAGACTACTGCGGTGAAATTGTTTCATATTTTGTTTTGTCTGATCTTAGTATACATACATAGGATGCGACGCTAGCCTAGCACCTCCCATTGCCTTGTTACCTTCTCTGATCCAAATTGCCATTCTTTTGTGGTCTTGGGGTCGAGGCTTCTAATGGTCAATCCCAGTCTTATATGCTGCTGAAAGTTTGAAATGCTAGTTCTGTCACTCTGGCGTTCCCTTCCCCCTTTTGCCTGAGCTCACTTTTTGTGTCTTTAGGCTGGCAACAGAGCTCCGTTTTTGTGTTGTGCCTTTGTTTGTACACCCGGGCTTTGCATGGGGGTTCGGGGGTGGGGGGGGGGGCATACACACAGAGCAGAGATGTGGAACACAAGTTGTACCATCTCATAATGGTCGTATTTACAGCTCATGCACCAAAATGATTTGAGCGAAAAAGAACAAGTTTGAGAGGGGGAGAAAAAAAAAACGAACAATGAAGAACAATGGCTCTGATATCCTTTGAATGTTGCTATAGTGATTTCGTATTTAACAATACCCCTGTATACATTTGTAATTATGCATTGGAAAGTATGGATACTGACACACGTGTTGCACATCAGGAGTATACGCTCAAAAACAACACTTATAATAAGAACACACAATTGCTGGTGTTTTAAGAGTACAGCGCCTGTGCCTAAATGGATGCCATACCATGTGCTACCCTGTTTCAGGGTTTTAATATATATCCCTTGGTTTTCAGAAGGGTTTTTTTTTTTGTTGTTGAAAAGATATTTTTTATGCTTTTAATATCATGTAATCGTGTTTGGTTGTTTGTTTTTTACACCACAGCCTTTTTCTTCATTCTATCAAAACTGTAAATTATACATTATATAAAGAGTTTCATTTAAAGATTTACATGGACCTATAATTATTGTAATTATTGAGAGATGTAGCCTTTATTAAAGTTATATATTTTTCAAGTCTGTACTTGTTGATTTTCTTTCACGGTGAACATTTAGTTTCACTTCCTCCACTTCCTCCTTTAAAGTCCATCAGGAATGTAATTATTGATACAAACCCAATGTGTTAAACATAAATAAAAACAGAATACAATGATTTGCAAATCATGTTGAACCTTTATTTCATCAAATAATACAATGATTTGCAAATCTTGTTCCACCAATATACTACAAAGATATTGAATGTTTGAACAAAATTGTTTTTAGCAAATAATCATTAACATAGAATTTTATGGCAGCAACACGTTCCAAAAATGCTGGGACAAGGTCATGCTTACCACTGTGTTGCATCGTCTTCTTTTCAAAACATACAATAAACGTTTGGGAACTAAGGACACAAAAATATTGAAGCTTTGTAGCTGGATTTCTTTCCCATTCTTGCTTGAAGTACAGCTTCGACTGTTCAACAGTCTGGGATGTGTGTTGTTGTCTTTTACGCTTCATTATGCGCCACACATTTTCAATGGGAGACAGGTCTGGACTGCTGGCAGGCCAATCTAGTATTCGCGTATTTTTAATACGAATCCACGCTGTTGTAACACATGCAGAATGTTGTTTGGGATTCTCTTGCAGAAATAAGCAGCGACGTCCATGGAGACGTTGCTTGGATGGCAGCATGTGTTTCTCCAAAATCTGTATGTCCTTTTTATCATGAATGGTGCTTTCACAGATGTGTAAATTATCTGTGCAATTGGCACTAACATAGCCCCATACCATCACAGATGCTGGCTTTTGAACTTTGCATCCATAAATGATGGTCATAGATGACTGGCTCAACACTGGACCTCAGCACCTCATCATGGTATCGTGGCATTCGAAATGCCTTCAACAATATGCACCCTGCAAGTTTGTTGCACAGAATATCATACACGCTTGTCTCCCATCTGCCCTGCATAGTAAAATCCGGGATTAATCTGTGAAGAGAATACCTCTCCAAAGTAAGAGATGCCGTCGGATGGCCCACTCAAGTCGGGTTACCCTGACAAACTACAGTCAATTGGAGTCCCAAATGAGGATGACGATCCCTCAGATGAGCTTCCTTGAGACGGTTTCTAACAATTTGTGCGATGATTATTTGGTTATGCAAACTGATGTAGCCGTTATCCAGACAGCTGGTCTCAGACGATCTTGGAAATGCAGATGCTTAATGTCTAGGTGTTTGGCATGTGGTCTGTGATTGTGAGGGAAGTTGAATATATGGCCAATTTGGCCATATCCTCTGAAACGTCTTTGAAGACCCCTGATGGTCGAGAAATGAACATTCAGTTCTGGCAACAGCTCTCGGGCACTTGGCTGCAGTCAGCATGCCGATTGCACGCTCCCTCAAAATTAGTGGCATTGAGCTGTGTGATAAAACTGCACATTTTAGAGT
Source organism: Hippocampus comes (assembly GCF_001891065.2). NCBI lineage: Eukaryota > Metazoa > Chordata > Actinopteri > Syngnathiformes > Syngnathidae > Hippocampus > Hippocampus comes. The sequence continues at coordinate 5,283,490 of NW_017805882.1, forward strand.
GGAAAGTGAAAAAAAAAACACTTGTTGGGTTGACGGCATACCGTCATCCATTTTGCACATTTGGCATACTTGTAGATCGGCACACAAGGCAGTCAAGCAATTTCGCACAACCGTTGAGCCGTTGAGGAGGAGTGGACCAGCGTTCCACAATCAACAACCTCATCGACTTCTTGGGAAAGAGGATGTGTTGCTCCGGCGGTCAAGCCACAAACAAACTGACTGGTTTTCTGACACCACAACTATAAACTTAAGTTAAATGAGCACCTTTCTGACAGTGTCAAACAAAGCTGTTGTCTTTTCTAAAAGACAGAATGCTTGTTTGTAGATGATGCAGATGTAGCCAATTTCTTGGTGTAGCTATTTAATCATAGCTGAGGAAGATCAAGTTTCTTTCTTTTTTTTTTTTTTTTATAATTCCCTTTTGATTCAGGACACCTGACAAGTGTTTTACTGGCTAACAGCAATTGGTATATGTGCTTAGTTTGGTTATTAATATGTCTGAAAGTTTTACAATAAGATCTAGTAGTACACATTAATCCACTCATAAAGTAGTTGTTGTGTATTTTAATTGTTTTCAGAACTAGAGACTTTCATGGCGGCACAGACGACACGGGGTCAAGCACATTTGCTTCAGCGTTGTGAGGTTTTAGGGATCAAATCTGGGCTTGCAGCTTCTACCTGTACATGTGTTTTGTTTTGTTTTGATTTTATTCCCTAGTTTCTTCCTGTAATACAAACACATGGATGTTTTTTATCACGGAAAATTCCAAATTGGCCAAAGGCGTGAATGAGAATGGCCGCCGGGCAACCAGTTCATTGTACCTCTCACCCAAAGTCAACCAGGAAAGCCTCCAACCATAATGAGGATAAGTGGTACAGAAACTAGATTGGCGGATATTGTAGTGTCCCATAAAAAAAGAAAATAAAAATTAAAAAGGGAGGGGAGGTGTGAACAGGAAAAAACTGGGGTTTTGAATTTTATTTATTGATTGTTATTTTGTCAAGTGGCTGCACACAATAGCATCATCTGGATTTAGCTGCATTTCTTCACAAATGTATCTGGAGCCAAAAGATCTTATTTGGTGCAATCTTTGACGAAATTAAAATTGTTTCAACACAACACACCATTTTTTTTTCATTTTTGGTGTAGTGACCCATTGGAGTGGGAAACTGTTGTCCCCTTTGCATCCGGGTTGGCAGCGTTGCTGTGCTACAACAGATTGGAGCACACTTGAAGCACATTCCAACACAGGGGATGTCATGAAACTAATCAGTGTGGTGATTTCCCGAATGATCCTGTCACGAACGCCCTCGTCATCACTTCAAAGAGCAGTTTTCTGTTTGTTCCTCTTTCTCATTGATAAACAACTTCAGACAATACGGGAATAAATCCGGACCTCCTGCTTTTTCTCACGGGTTCCGGAAAAATTAGATGCAGGACCTCAATTCCTCGAAACGGTGGGCCAGCAGAGCGACGGTGTCACTGAGATCCGATAGAGCGGTTTCCTGTTGTCCCACCAGTTGTAACTTGCCTAGCCAAAGCTCTCATGATCTCATCCGAGTCTATGGTCAGAAAATTCTGTCACGGTTCCTGAATAATCTGGAACAGAATCGGATCGCACAAACAAATGATTATTGATGAAAGACGCAAGACCGACAGAGTACGTAAAACACTGGTAACAAAGAACCAGGAAAGAAACAATTAATTTCAGGAAATACAAAAATCATTTAAACATTTAAGAAATGGAACCCGAATTAAAAAAAAAAAAAAAATTACTCTGAGATGTCTGCTTTTGCCTTTGGACTAAATATTTTCCAAAACGGAGAGCAGGTGCTCATCAGGGGTTGTTATTGATATTGGTGTGGAAGTTGACATCTTGTTGAAATGTGCTCCTTTCAAATATTGTATCACTTTTCTGATAAGTATTTCGTGTACCGTATTGGCCCGAATATAAGACGGCCCTGATTATAAGACGACCCCCTCTTTTTCAAGACTCAAGTTTGAAAAAAGACTTTTTGAACACCAAATAAATTTTTATACAGAAAAAAATTAGAATACATCTGAAACAAATGATTATAACAATATATTTGAGTGAAAAAGCATGTTATTTTGCACCACTCAAATCTAAAGTGCAATCACATTCGTAAATGAATGGCTTCTGGTTTTTTAAATGTAAATTACATCATAACTTCTCCTCAGCTGCCGGTTAACCTGGCCGATCTTCGACCCACTTTTCTCCAGATTGTCACTATGTTTCTCCATTTTATGTTGTCTCTTATATTATTTTCTTCTCTTTTCCTTCTTACCGCTATTTTCTATTTTTCTTCTTCATGCTACCGCTATTTTTATTTGTATCCTTCGTGGCAGGGGTTCACTTTGGCCTGGAGAGTCAAGTTCAGAATTCGCTTCATTGATATCTGGCGCCATCTCGCGTCGTGAATGGGTATAATGTCTAGACCCCGAATATAAGATGACCCCCACTTTTTCAGTCTTATTTCAATGCAAAAAACACCGTCTTATATTCGGGCCAATACGGTATTTTCTTTTTTTTTTTACTGTGACCTTTGTCAACGTACATGGTGATAAATAAGAAAAGTTTGTAAGAGTGGGGGTGGTGTCTGCCGTTCCATCATAAAGTCCCATTTGTTAAGTAAGAGAGATACACTGATGAATATTATCTAAGAGTGCAGCTAATGCTAATGCACGATAGCTACTGATAGCGTGTGAAACAGTTGTGTCCTCGGTCATGAAGACAGTGCTTTGCTGTCGTCTTCGTTAAAGTGCTACGCTAATGCTGAGGAGACACAAGGCGAGGCCGAGGCAAAATGACGGAACCAAATCTCAGGAATACGCTCCGTAAATTCCAGTCACTCGTCAGGATTTTAAGACGCAGACAGAAAACCGGCTGTAAAATATGACTCATTGCTGGAAAAACAATTAATGAATTCAAAGTGTTTCACGAGGTTAGCAGAAATCACCAGAGGTATGCGACCCTTTGATGCATCGCAGCCTCTGTGCGGTTCAATCGGTGGATTCTTTATTCAGCACTTAAATGGGAGACGTTAGGCATGGAAATTGGGGCACTAGGCTAATTGGTCCTATTAAAGAGCAATAAGGAGCAACGCTTCCCTGAGAGTCAACACAAAAATTAATGAAGCACCGAGCACAGAGCTTAGCCATGCTTGCCTCAATTATCTTGTTTTCCTTTAGCGGAAGGGGGCATTTAATAGCGGGAAATATTTCAGTGTTTGGGAGTCACTTGCAGTGCTTAAATCAAATTGAGGTCATATTTAAAGACTTGCAACTGGTAAAACGCTGAGCAAGATAACAGCCGTCATTAGCGAAAAAGCTTTCCACTCGCAGCAAAATCATTTCGCATTTTCTACCCACCTTAGTAGCAAGTTGTTCCTGTCAATTTTGGCACAAAAGGTATTTCTTTTTCATAGTTTGAATGTTGCCTCAAACATCATTTTTTTACTGCAGGATTACCTTTCAAGTTTGTCTTTTTAACACCCCAAATAGCACATTAATTTCCCAGAGTCTTCATCAAAGGCATGGAACGGTGAAACCTCAACACATAATCGGCGTATTACATACCCCGCAAAGACCCGAAAATCAATTTGTGCGTGGATTTATCAGGCCAATGGGGAAGGTTTAATCAGACTGAAGCAGCGAGTTGCTGTTCAACTGTCTGGAATGGGGCAGGTGGAACCGTCAAGCCCTCCACCACCACCCTCCCGACCGACTCTATTTTCACAGCCTCTTGGGGCTCCGGCTTTGAAAGGAAACCTATCCAGGAAAATTGCTTGCATTTTTCCTCAGCGAAGTGTTGAGAGATGGACATTGACTGTCACATTCCCACTTCTCCTTCCTTCTGTGGTCTGCCTTTCTCTGGCATTCCAGGTGCTTTGTTAAGGTGCCGTGGACGGGCATTCATGGAAACTTGACTTCCGTTCCATGCTTTTGACTTCTTCAACCCCGACTTCAATCGGAATCACACAATTCTGTCGCAGGTCCTTTCATCAACGAGGAGGTTATTCCGTCATCTCTGCCCCGCACGGCTCGCAACTCCTGCAGCCGCGACCTTCGCCTTTACCTTTTATCCACACAGTTGCACTAATTTCTCTATGCATTGAGGTAATTGGCATGCCATAGTCGGTGCTATTGTAAACATGGCTGTGTGAGCATAAAACGGCACCAGTCACTCCCCAGGCTAAGCTAGTGTATGAGGCAAGCAGGGGCTGCTGCCTATTGTGCTGCTGAAGCCTTTGTAGATTTGCAGCGGGCCCCCGTTTAATCGCCTTCTCATACACCGCCTGTCGACTCGCTTTGCATATTTAATTGCCAGGTAAAATCACTGTCGACAATCCATTTAATTATTTGATTGTACAGTAACCGTAAAGAGTGTGAGAAGGGAAAAGGAAGGGATGAATGGGGATAGGGAGAAGGCGAGCGGCAGAGATAGAGCAGCAGGCAGCGCAGAAAGAAAGAAGTCTGTTGCCAGAATAGACATCAAAGCTGGGCCTTGATGTTGCTGTTGAATGGGCGTTAATGGTTTCTGAAGGCAAGAGATTGCAGAGGGGAAAAAGAAAGAGACAAAAGAATGGAAAAATAAACCCTTCTTTTTCTCTGACAATCCCGCCAGCAATCTGAGTAAAGGCATAAACAGTGGAACCCGGTGCCAGAAAGACAAACTCGGAAGAAAGTGAGGCCGAGAAAAGTTAGTTGCTCGCTTTCGTGTAATGATGGAAGTCATTGTGAGATGGGCTCAGTTGGACTCATTTAGGGTGCGCGTTAAATACCAGAGGACTGAAATTGTTGTCTGTTCATGTGCCACAAGGAACTCGCAGACAAAGGCAGATATTTGACTTCCACGTTGTCAAGGCTGGATTAACACTGCAGGTCCAAATGCCAAATTCCAATTAAACATCATAGCATAGCATAGCATGACATGACTGTGTCTTCACGCTATTCCACTGGCTGCCAACAACAATTATTTTCCTTCTGTAATTTAGGACACACTTTTTGATCATATTTGTTTGCCAGCTTGCGCTACGCGAGTGTATGTTAGTAAAACCTCACTCTTCGGAACCTTCAACAGAGAGTGAGCGAGCGGCCTGGATTTTTAGCTTAGTGGTCATCGCATTCGACTTCCAGGCCAGTGACGCGGTTGCGGATGTGTGTTCAAAGCCTGAGTAAAAGGCCTCTTTATACGTTTGCGCATACACATTATATGTGTGTGCGCGTGTGTGTGCGCGCGCGCGTGTGTGTGTGTGTGTGTGTGTGTGTGTGTGTGTGTGTGTGTGTGTGTGCATATATATTTGTTTGTTTGTTTGTTTGTTTATTGAACATATATAAAACATACAATAACAGATTGACAAAATGCAAACAAAAATTATGAAAGGAAAAATAAAAGTAAGTAATACAAACATCATCACAGTTATATGTTCAAAGGAGTAGGGAGAAGTATACAACTTATCTAGTC
>NW_017805882.1:5289630-5319304 GCF_001891065.2 Hippocampus comes
GATGCAAGCTCTGTGCTACTCATGCTACAACCACATAGCTAGCAATAAGCTTCGTTAGCTACTAGTCTGGCTAAACACTTTGGGGATTCGCTCCTGAGTCAGTAATCATCACCTCCATTGTCGCAAATAAGCTCCACATCTGACCGTTATCAATCTCACATCGGCATAATGAGGAAAGACGGAGATGCCATGCTAATTGCTATGATAACCCAAGAATGACAGAGGTCGTGTGTTGAACACCAAAATTAAGCAAATGGGATGATCGAGTCCATTGTTCACAAACAACTGGAAAAAGCGGTGAATGTCCAATTTTGAACAACAAAACAGCAGGCAAATTAATAAGTGTCTGGACTCTGGAGAGAAAATCTACACGCTTAATAGAATTTTAACTGGGAAAAATAATGGTACTCGACGCTGTACGTGAGCAAGGAAGAGTGGCCTCTAAGGTTCAAAATATATTAATATATAATTATTTATAATATGATGTGTTTGTTTTCACAATACAGTTATGAGTGTTGATTTCTACTTTTGAGGTCTTCAGAACAAATGTTGTTAAATAATATTACAGTAGATCTTTTTTTTCTTCAATTGTTCATTTGTTAAATTGTCATATTCTTGTCATTTTGAATTCCCAGCTTTTTGCTATTCAGTTTTGCCATTTTGTATGAGCATTATATTATACACTATTAACCATATACTTTTATAGCATTTCTTACCAAAAAAATAAAACTGTGAAAAAATTAATTTGATATTACTCTTGTACAATATCCATCCAGTTGGCGGTGAACTATATTAATAAGCTGCCTGTTTACTTGTTCATTTCCTGTGAGGTATGCCCATCACCAACAATACTATTTGATTATTCTCAAATATTGCTAAACAAAAAAAGCACGTACTGTAGCTTCTTCTGATCACTTGTACTACTTGAGGAGAACACATTTGGTTCATTTATTTTAGGAGCATCCATTTGTGTCAGTTTGTCTGTAGCTGTACCAAATTGTGACAGTGGCGGACAGGCGCCTATTTGTTCAACTACCCCCTGTTGAGTCTCCAACCAACCTCATGGAAAGTCTCTGTTCTTTGCGCAAGATGGAGTTTTAGGTCCAAACCACTGTCAACAAGGGGAACAATTTGGCTGGTAAGGGCCATATTTACAGATTGGTGAACCACAGCTGAATTTAGCCGAGTTCTTTTGTCAGTAAACACCACAGGACTGCATCTTTTTCAGATCACAAGAGGAGGAACAGGCTGAAATGCATGCTTCGTGGTCCAAAGGTGGTCAGCGTTGTCCATCTGGACCGCTATTGTTTAACCTTGAAAAAGTCCAAATTGTCTGATAACATAAGATTGTCATGGTACGCCGTCTTGTTCACATTCCACACTGACCAAATGGAATGTGGCCACTCAACTGGCTTCGTCTGTGGCCTCAGATGGAGGTTGCGGGGTGTGTTTCGAGTGAGGATCAGAACGTCCAAGACTAAATAAATTAAGCCATTGGGGTTTTGTTTTTTTTCCACATGAATGCACAAACATAACTCTTCATTGGACAGCTTACACACAGGAATAATGCTAGAAACCTCTTGATAACGATATCAGTCAGTTTACATGCATTAAGGAAATGCTTTCAAAACTAGATCTCACTTTCTCCATTCAGTTACTTTGTAAACTTTGTCGTTTTGCTCAGTTTCTGTTGACATGGCAAAAATGTAATTTACTTTTTTATTTTTATTTTATTTCTATTATTTATTTTTTATTCTGTATTATTTGCATTACAATAATGTATAACATTATTACATAATGTTATACATTATACATGCATTTTTAAAAAAGCATAAGTATTAGCCATGTAATGCATATTTGGAATTGCTGGACAATATTTCATAATATGACAATCATTCATGATGATGTCACAGCCATAATGTATGTTCTTTTGGGTGGAAAAAGCCAACATGTTCTCTGGTGGCACGTGTCAGTTGATTAACCCTGCTATGTCATTTAACCAATGCAGAGCCTTGACATAAAGAAAAAAAGGTAAATGTCTTGAATTAATGATTTGGTTCTTGCAAGGGTGGTACTGTGCCTGCGTGCGGGAAGTGTCATATTCCTACGGGAACGTTTCTGATATTGGCTAGCCTTCTTCTCGACCGTCGTAATTTGAGCGAGTGAAGTATGAATCAAAACAAAAATGCAACATGAGCTAAACTGCTTGGAAGAGACCAACAGTGGGCTTAATTTCCATTTCAACAGGTGTAAATTGGAAAAAAAAAAGGTGGGGAAATGCAGAAGGCATTATGTGGTTAACTTGATCATTGAAAAACTGGCATATTGAAATTTCAGGGGCAGCAATAGATTAATTTCCATAGATGCTGAAACATCGTCTTCTATAGAGTAGTTCTTCTGGTTACTGATGCTTTGGAAGTCAATTAACTGTCATTTATCCATCCATCCATCATTCTCTACCACTTATCCGGGGTCAGGTCACGTGGGCAGCAGCTTAAGCAGTGAAGCCCAGACTTCCTTCTCCCAAACCATTTTTTCTAATTCTTCCAGGGGGATCCCAAGGCATTACTTGGTCAGTCGTGAGACATAGTCTCTAGCAGGTTCTGGGTTGACCCCAGGGACTCCTGCCAGTGGGACTTGCCCAGAACACCTCACCAGGGAGGCTTCCAGGGGGCATCCTAACCAGATGCCCAAGCACACTCATCTGGCTACACTCTGAGTGTCTCCTGCATGACCGAGCTTCTCACCCTACCTCTAAGGGAGAGCCCGGACATCCTGTGGAGGAAACGAATTTTGGCCACTTGTATCGGGGATCTCATGCTTTCGGGCATGATCCATAGCTCGTGACCATAGGTGAGGGTAGGAACACAGATAGACCAATAAATTGAAATCTTTGCCTTTCAACACAGCTCTTTCTTCACCATGACAGACCGATACAGAGTCTGCATTACAGCAGACGCTGCACTGATCCACCTGTTGATCTCCCGCTCCATCCTGCCCTCATTCATACAGCAGGATACTTGAACTCCTCAACTTGGAGCATGATCTCTACCCCAACACAAAAAGGCACTCCAGCCTTTTCCGACTGAGGACCATGGACTCAGATTTCAAGGTGATGATTTTCATCCCAACTACTTCACACTCGGCTGCGAACCACTCCAGTGAGAATTTGTTTTTTCAAAAGGCGTGAGTGACACTGATACTTTATTGGCATTCGCTGATACAGTACTGTATAGCCAGGTATGGGAATCAGTATCTGAGGCCAGAAAATGTGATTGGACCAGCACTAATTAGAGCATACTCTGGTGGGTTGATTTCACTCCTTCACATTCGTTCAGAACCAGAGGTCTGCTGTCCGTCAAAAATTTTAAGAAAATTGGTGGTTTTTCCCAAACAGCCGGCCGGTCGAATTGTGTGATACCCAACGCCTACATTGCCCGTCGCCGATTAAACCCTCGTAGTGGGATGTCCGCCATATAAACTCCCAACCACAAGCCACCATCCCGTTGACGATTACGTTGAGGCGCGTGACGGCCGCTGTCCAACCATCCCTATTTATTGCATCTACTCATCCTTAACCATGTTTTCAGTCTTTGGCGTGGCAGCCGTAAACATCCAGCTGAGCTCTTTTTTAGAAATGTTCAATTTTGCCGCACTTTTATCTAAAGACAGCATAGAGGTTCTGTATTGTGCCCCACACATACCTTCAGGTCTACAATCCATTCCCTAGACGGCTGTGGGAAATGTGGTGACTCCACTCTAGGTTTGGAGACCTCCCAGCGACCACAGCGGTTAAAAAAAAAAAATGTCATGTGACAGAGTCATGTGATTTGTTTGCCTTTATTCAGCAAATTCAGTTTATGAATGAGCGCATCGGGTAAGTCAAATTTTAATGGTTATTAATTAGGTGGGAATTGATTACAGTAGACATTACAATGGAAAAAACCCGGTAGCAAATGTAAAAAAAAATAAATTATAACAACCTGAAATATTTTATTGGGGAAAAAAATAAAAGGAAATCAATTAAAGCCGCAAGTGCGAGTAGCTATAAAGAAACCACAAGCCTGGCCATGTCAAGACACGTGCACACTGGGTTACTGGCACATAGGACAATAATCCTCTAAAATGTAGACATTTTTGCCTTGCCTGATGGATGTGCAAAGTTTTATCGGTGTTCACCCTGGATTAGATCGTCAAAAACAGCATTTTTTTTCTCTGCAAACATCGCATCACCACCAACCCACCAACATCGCATCACCACAGCAAACATCGCATCACCACCAACCCTCCCCCCCGCCAACGAAAAAGTCAAAAGGGCAGACTTCCTGTTAGGTTTAGCATAATGGCTCCCCAAAACTTTTTGGTAGGCTTTGGGTTGTTACATATGCCTCCCACTTTGCCTGATTAAATTTTTGTTTGTGGTGTGTGTGTGTGTGTGTGTGTGTGTGGGGGGGGCGGGGGGGTACTTTGTAATGCATTGTCTGGTTAAAATGTTAAAGGTGGTATCTCACCAAGCGGTGAAGGCTTGCGAGTGTTAGCGAACGTTTTTGTGTCAGGTTTGTTCGTAAACAGTTTTTCTTGTGGCAAAGGTTTTTTTCTTTTTTTTTTTTTTTGATAGTGATGAGTAATGATGAGTGAGGATAGAGATGCGAGGATGTTTGAGACAAAAAAAAAGGCTCAAAACCAAGCTGTGAAGCGAAAAAGTGCAAACGGAATAAGTAACTCACAAACACTCCTTGTTTGTGTATCTTGCATGAAACTGGGACTTCATCGCACTTCCCCCAACCAAGAGGCCACCATTGTAAAGAAATGGTGAGGGAGTCTCCAGGAGGCAATGTGTGTTTTTTTTCTTCTGCCTCCCTGTCGCCAGCTTGTCCCTCTTCTTCCTTTGCTATTCACACACAGGCAATTAAGTCGGTTTCCCAATGCTGTGATCCCCTCCTCCATTCTTTGCTCTTGTTTTTTGTTGTTTTCCTGTTTCTTAGCTTTTCATCCTCTCTCCCTTCTTTCTTGCGGTTTTCTTTTTCAGGCAAGGGAGTTGAGGCTGGGGGCAGAACAGAGGGAAGAACAAAATGGAGGGGAGTGGGGGGGGGGGGTCACATATGCAGCTTTATGACTTAGCACATGTGTTTCTAGGCCTTTGTATTTACATGTTTCTCATGGAAAAGAGGCTGGTGGAAGAGGATGATCGGAAAAGTAAGACAGACATATGGTTTTGTTTTGTTGAGTTAAATTCAGTGCTGGACTGTTTGTTTCCTATGATGAGAAACGACATTGCATTCTGTGGTACAACTTGTCCTTAAAATATGGTATTTATACAAGAACGAAAACATAGTACTAGTTTCACTCTGTCAAAGAATTATTGCATGATATACAGATACTTAATCCATCTGATGTTCTCTTCTGAAAACATGATTGATAAATAAAAACCACAAAAGGCCATTTTGATTTTGCCACTGAATTAGACTTGGGCTTGAGCGCTGACTAGAACTAAAACCCGTCCGTAGACAATTTAGATCGTGACTCATAATCATTCTCCCGATTTGCAGAGCTACAAATAATCAAGCCCCATTTATTTAAATGAGACTTCTCAATCTACTGGAGTGCGACGCTTCCAGAGTTTTGATGTACTTGCGGTTCCTAGAATCTCCCAAAAACTATCGGGAGGCACACCCTGCAGCCTCGGCCTCCTCTCATGCGGAGATATCCAGATTCTGTCAATTGGGGTCGATTGGAAACTTCTTTCTGACATGTTATATGGGCTGGTTCTCCCCTGTGCTGAACCATTTCTTACGTATGCTGAGACTGAGATTTCTTATGATGCACCAAGCTGCTACCAATAGTATTGTCGTAATATTTTAGACATAGCAGTAGTAGTAATACTATTACTCACATTAGTCATGTTGATGTATTCATGCAGTGTTATTTATAATCTTATCGAACTGATTCTCAAAGTGAGGTACAAGTACCACGAGTGGTGTTCCAGCTCCCTCTAGTGACACGCAAAAGATTGACTGAATTAAAATTTTAAATTGTGCATAATCGAGTGCACCCCCACTATTCGTCTTGTTCATGAAAAACAGGGTTGGAATCCCCCTACCCCCAAAATGTAGTAAGTTCTGTTGTATTTAACTTTAAAATATATTTACAATATATTTTGAATTTTGTCATTAGAAAAAAAATGCATCATTAAAGTGTAGATGTTTTTCTCCTACATTTAAGTATAGTGTTAATGTTCAACGGTGCAAAATGCTGGCTCACAAAAATATTGTTTTGCTTACTACATTAGTGTATTTAAATGTTGGTCTTTATAGTGGTACTTGGAGAGCTGATCATTTTTAGGGTTCATACTTGGCTAAAGAAATCACTTAGTTCTCAACCTTCTCATTACCTCTGCGTCCCGCGTCACTCATGGTTGTTTTATTTCAAACGGAAACTGAATATGCATTTCTTCCCCACAATTTACAACAGTTCACAGGTGTCACAATAACGTCTATGATATGCTTTTGTCAACATTCCATATACTTTCCATTCTCCTTTTCAGCCTTATTCATGTTCACCTCTTTTGTGGTGGCTGTCTTATCTTATATAGATAAGCCAATGCCCACCCCACTACCCCATCTATTGTAGGGCTGAAATCGAGTTTGTCTTTTGTTACCATGATGACTAAGTTACTACATGTCGAGCCCCGAGTCTAAAAAGGCAAGCTTGTGAAGCACATGTAAATAGTTGCCAGTGATGATGGAAACACATCACTCAATAACTACAGCCATTTTGAGTAACGAGTTACTATTTCAAATATAGTAACGGTAGTCTGATTCAAGTTACTGTTCTAATTTGAAATGTGTTACATTGTGACTAAACAAAGCAATCGAAATGTCAAATTGAATTGTCATTTTCAGTGATGTTAACGGCAATAAATACCTATAAGCCACTGTAGAAAGGCATGTTAGGCAAATGGTCTAGTGTGCCATGAATTGTGCTTCTTTACAGGGGAGACAGTAATAACGAGTGGCCACTAGGCTGCAGAAGTGAGAAACATGAGCCACAAGTCATTGATCACCACATCAAATTCAGGCATGGTCTGTTGCACAGTTTTCAATTACAAGACAACTAATAGTTAACAAATAATGAAATAAATGAACGTAAAACACACCCTTTTACTAACCAGCAAGCATACAACAACAAAATCTACCTTTTCGGATAAAGATTTAGGACCGTAGTTTGATAGACTAACGCCTGCGCGCTCGCCATATCTTCATTTTTGTGCCGGCGCAAGTCTAGTCTACCGTGTTTAGGGTCAACTTGCGCCTCTCCAGGTGTCCCAGTGCACGGAGTTGCCCTGCCCCTGACTCATCTGACAATTTTGTAAAAAGTGTGTGCTTGGCATAAAAATGAGCGCATCGTCATTTTCGTGCCAAGGCAATGGTGTAGTTCAGCTTGTGTGTGAATTTGGCAGATGCACTATACCTCACTGGGCGTATCATCTGATCCGCTTATCCTCACGAGGGTCGTGGGCGTGCTGGAGCCTATCCCACCTGTCTTCGGGCAGTAGGATGGGCACACCCTGAACTAGTTGCGAGCCAATCACAGGGCAAGAATTTAGTAGTTCTATTTATAAACAATGTACATTAATTATTTTAATACATTTACCATTACAGTATTGACAGTTCAATATGTCAGGTCAAAAAAGACTGCCTTTAATTTATATGAAATATATAAAAAAATCCAACCCTCTGGCTCCTCCTCCTACCCCACCTCCCCCTCCGTGGGTGTTTGACGGCAATCCTGTGTACATGGGGAAAGAGATCCTAGACCAAGGGTGTCCAAAGTCCGTCCTCAAAGGCCGATGTCCTGCCCGTTTTCCAGCTCTCCCACGAGCAACACACCTGATTCGAATGCTGCTTCAGAGCTGGCTAATGAGCTGATCATCTGAATCAGGTGTGTTGCAGCCGGGAGAGCAGGAAAACGGGCAGGACGGCGGCCCTCCAGGCCCGGAGTTGGACATGCCTGTCCTAGACTCTAGGTCTGGGGTAGGATACTCCGGTTCTTCGAGAGCCATATACTTCCTGTTTTAGATCCCTCTTCACTTCAACACACCTGATTCAAATGATCAGCTCATTAGAAAGCTCTGTAGAGGCCTGAAAAAAAATCAAACAATTGAATCAGGTGTGTTGGAGTAGGGAGGGATCTAAAACAGTCAGGATATGGCTCTCGAGGAACCGGAGTTCTCTATCCCTGCTCTAGGTGCAGGGGTTGGGACCAGGGTTGTCCAAAATCTGGTGGAGTGGGAGGGCTACGGACCAGAAGTGTGTCAGTGGATCTGCCACTCCTGGATCTTGCATCCGTCTCTTCTACGAACCTTCCAATCATCCTGTCCGTCAAACCCATGTAGAACCACCAAGAAGCATCCGTTCAGGGGAGGAGTTCTGTCATGATCCTGTCCTATTTTTTTTTAGGTCTCGGTGGCGGGCGTTCCCTTCCAGAACCGCACCTGATGCTGATCATCCTCGTTACCCAGCTGTCTATATATTCTCTGCCACACCAACAACCGACTGTCGGATCATTCAGCCTTGCTCATGACTCTGTCTCTAAGTGCTTGTATATTCTAGATCAGGGGTCGGGAACCTTTTTGACTAAGAGAGTCATAAAAGCAAAATATTTGGAAATGTATTTCAGTGAGAGCCATATATATATATCTATATATCTATAGATATATATATATATATATACTCTGGATGTATTTTTTAAAATAATTTTGTGATAATACTCATCATTAATGTGAATGGTTTTCCGTTCCTCACGATTGATAAAAATCCAGCAAAACTATGCAGGGTATTTTGATGCGGACGTAGCATGGGGCGTGTTAAAGTGCCGCTCTGCATTCGACCGTTTCAGTGATGGTATTTTCTCATTGCAAATCAGACACACCGCAGAACCCGTTCTCTCCACAAAGGCGAACCCTTCGGTCCATTTGTTCGGAAGTCTACCAAACTCGTCATCTTTTTTTCTTTTCGCCATCTTATTCGCTTAGGATTAGCTTTGAGCTAATGGCCGAGCGGGTTGATTCAAAAGGGGGCGTATACCTGTTTCCACAGCAACGGCAACATTGGCCAGTATCATCCAATCAAAATGGCTCCTGGAGCCAACTGCAACCCGAACGAGGAAATGAGCAGTGAAAAATCGATCGATGGATGCATTAATAAACAAGTGAGAATATTTTTTTATCTGCGAGCCAGATGCAATCATCAAAAGAGCCATATATGGCTCGCGAGCCATAGGTTCCCGACCTCTGTTCTAGATGTTCTTGACATTTTGCCTCATGGTATTTTTTTTCATGAAAGTAGTTCTTGCTGTTATATCTCATTTTATTGGATTTCCTTGTTCTTCGAGTGACAAGCGATTTATTTACATTTATCTTATTCCTTGCTTTTTGTATTTTTTGGTTTGTTTTACTTTTTTCCTGGTTCTTTGTTACAAGCATCCTTCGTTGTAATTTGTCAGTCTTGCGTTTTTGTAAAAAAAAAAAAAAAAAAAAAAAAAAATTGGGGTGTGTCGAAACTCTTATCTGTGTCAATGCTTTGTGGAATCACAATTCTGTCCGCAACTTTGAGGAAACCTGACAATGGTCAGTGAATTGTTATAGATGTAAAAACATGAACATGGAAAACAGTATAAACAAGTCAATTACAAACACATGTACCCAGTATGAAGAAAAAATAATTTATTAGACATGAAACAAACAACTGTGGTGTTCCAACTTCATCTTTGAAAACATTGATGTCACGCCCCGACACCGTTCTTTCAATCTTTTGGCCTCGAACTCTGCCTTGATTTTGTTGCCATTACAGATGATTGTGGAAATATTCAACTTTGCCAATTCACAGTCTCGACTGAGCTTCGTCTGGGAGACTCCCTTTCAAAAGTGGGAGACAATTTCAGCCTACACAGACGATTTGCTTCCGTTGATCAGACATGTTTTCTGACCATGTGTGCCGTGCCTCCGGAAGTACCACGTTGCATGAGTCGATGAGTCATGTTGCTACGCAACTGACATTTTGTTCATAAGCAAGGTAACGGCGGCAGTTAACTTATCACGGTTCATTGCAACAAAGGATTTTTCACTATTATGGTGGAAAAATCTGGTTGTTATAATGAAGTTTACGTTATCAAGGTGGTCTTTGTAAGCAAAATCGGCAAATGGAAAATTAATGACATGAAATCGGGACTTTGAAATGTGAACGGTGTGGGAGTGGGAACGTTCAACTTGAGTTGTTGAGTCGAAAATGCTGTCTTTATTTCATTTTTAATAAAAACTTATCCTTTAATATCCCTGTTAAAAATGCACTTTGAATAAAGTATTGGCAAAAATCAGTTGTCATTTTCATTTTAAGTGGGATTGAACGTATTGTCATATTGTCATCTACATTTGAAAAAAAAAACTGAACTCAACTGAAAGATGTCATTTTAAAAATGCATTAACTTACAAACAACAATGAATATCCATCCTTCCATCCATCCACTTTTTGATCCGCTTATCCCCACTAGGGTCGTGGGTGTGCTGGAGCCCATCCCAGCTGTCATCGGGCAGCAGGCAGGGTACACCCTGAACTGATTACCGCCAATCACAGGGCACACATAGACAAAAAACCATTCACACTCAGAATCACACATAAGGACAATTTAGAGTGTTTAGTTAACCTGCCATGCATGTTTTTGGAATGTGGGAGAAAACCGGGATCCCCAGAGAAAACCCACACAGACAGGGGGACAACATACAAAATCCACACAGGAAGTCCGGGGCAGGAATCAACCCTAGAACCTCGACACTGTGAGCCGGATGTGCTAACTGGTCGACCACCATGTCGGCCATTCTAAACATGAGACCTTCAATTCGATAAAATAACAGCATTACACTCACTCTTACGTATTTTCCACATCACCATTACATCAATGCAGGTGGTCTCTTTTGAATGTTGGTCCATTTGAAGCATTGATTGACTCAGTATGAACAAATACTTAGATGTGGACTGGTTGGTATGATTCCAGCTGTTTTGAAGGGTTCACAAGGCAAAAAAAAAAAAGAATAAATCCCTCCATTTGCCTCGACCAAATGCAAAATTTGTGTGGCAGTTAATGATTAACACGGACGATTCAAACAACAAGCAACATTTCACAAGATCATGTTTACTCCAATCATGGGTTGCATCTATTGTCTTGTGGAATCTGATCAGTGGGAAATTAAGAAGGAGAACTATGAAGCCAATACAAAAATATGTTCATGATTACACAACTCAGCTCGACATCAAATAGATGCTGATATGAAACAGTTGAGCACTTAAATGAGTCACAGGCATCTTTTAGAGAGGATGGTCTGGGGTTTGTCAAAATGGGACACTCAAAAGGCGAACTGATTATTTATTCATGTGTTGATTTAGTGGTTGTTTTTGTCCCCCTTGTCACACTTGCTTTCAAATGTCAGAGGACCTCATTTGGGCAGTGACAAGATACACCAAGAAACCTGTCATTGCCTGCTCACACATGGATGGATTCGGCAATTTTAGGACATCCAAATGTAGTGAAAGCTGGTTGTCAGCTCTCTGCAATCCCTTCATGAATATGGACCGTCTTATAAAAAGAAACCGGATTTGGAGCTTTTTGATCCATTTCATCTACCTGGCAGTGATGGAGCGGAAAGCAGTAGATCAAGTTCAGTAAGAAGCGGGTGTTCGTTTGGAAGGTGGATAAAAACTCGGAAAGATTGCTGATGTAAACAAACACGGAGCTCGTACAAGCTTTTTGATCTTCTGAACTGTGACATTTTCTTGAAATGAAAATTATTTGTCCTTATTGCATGGAGACAGAAGGAGAACAGAAGGCAAATGTTCATGGGAAATGAGAGTCTGAAAGATCGCTAGTTCCAACAAACTTAATCATACCAACACGGCACCTTTTAAATGGCTATTGAAACAGTGGTTTCAACCAATGAAGACACTGACATCCTTTTTTAGCACCTACTGCTCCAAAAATGTTGCAGGGAGCCCTTGGGTAAGCCAAATCTGAGGCAGATAACCAAGCAATGTGTTTTATGTCAAACCAGAAATACAAATTGATAAATGTATCCATATTAGGCAACATCATTCTAGGACAGACGTATGATTTTAAAGTCCTACCTGAAAGCTGCTGTTGTTTACCAAAAAACAGTCTTACGTCCAAAGGGCCACACTGTTTACCTTTGTCTGTACACACACACACACACACACACACACACACACACACACACACACACACACACACACACACACACACACACACACACACACGTCAGTAAACTTTACTAGACAATAGCAGCACTGTCGGCTTTAATATAAACACATGCACATTTCACAAGGTTTTCTTCCATTCCTTTCAAATTCCTTTCAATGGTGGTATGACGTGATCGGCATGGGCCTACAGTTTGACCATTTGCAACGTTTCCTGACTTCTTCCTACCAAGTAGCTACATGACTGAACAGTAAATGCAGCAAAAAAAAAAAAAAAAAAGCGATTGGTAATGAAAATGTTGTGTTGGTATTGAATGGTAGGGTAAGCCATTTTTCATGTATTATGGGTGAAGCAAGGTGCAAGGACAATTTCACTCCACTACACGGGAAGACATCGCTCTGGGCGGTCATGCTTCACTCATCCGCTCGCAATGCAAAAGCAGAGGTGGGAGGAGTGAGGTGGATCAAACAATTTACTACGCAAAAGGTGGTTATATTGATGTTTTTTTTAATTGCTTTTCAACCAAGTACTGTTTTTTTAACGATTTTTTTAAAAAGCATTTTAAAAAGAACACACAGTTAATAGATCGACAGATCGAATTTTGAATTTTGGGGGTGCTGTTATTGTGTTTAGGTGTGTGTCACCGGCCCCCCAAAAATGTGCTAGACATGCCAATGGTTATGGATATTCTTGGCTGAGGTGTTGCGCTTGCTGCATGAGGATCCTATTGAGCAAGCTCATTCTCATCCCACAACCAAAGGCTCAAATTTTGTGACATTGAAAGACAGCTATAGGGGGTGGGGGTTGTGTGGGGGTGCCTGGGTGATAAAAGGAGTGAAGAAGACTACTTGAGAGCAAAAAGAAAACGTTAAGGAGTTGTTGTTGTTGTCTGAGTTTTTCTTTGTATTTCTCCTCATGTTGATGCCTTACTAGGATGTGTTGGTTTGGTACAGAGGTAAGCAAGCTGCCCTACATCCCGACCTCACTCCCCCTCCCCCCAAAACCCCTTGGAAAGCTTGTGCCCAAGAGTGATCCATTTGAACTTCAATGAGAGGCAGCATCCTTGTGAACACTTGAAACACACACTTTGGGAGGCTGTTAGAAGTGCCTGGGCATGTCTTCTTTACCTGATGTGATGTGAAGCTAAATTTTGTTTGATGATTCCATACAGAGATATAAGATGGTGTCCTTGGGAAAGAAGGAGGGGCCAAAGAGGCCGAAAAGATTTGTCCATGGAAATTTTTTGCATGTTAAATCATTTCCAAGGTGATTTGAATCAGCGCAACATTTAGAATTTGAAATGGGAAAGACATGTCCATCCATCCATCCATTTTCTACCAATTATCCGGGGTCAGGTCACGGGGGCAACAGCTTTAGCAGGGAAGTTCAGACTTCCCTCCCCTGAGCCACTTGTTCCAGCTCTTTCCGGGGGATCCTGAGGTGTTTCCAGGCCAACTGGGAGACATAGTCTCTCCAGCGTCTCCTGGGTCGTACCCAGGGCCTCCTGCCGGTCAGACATGCCCGGAACAGGCAGGCGTCCAGGAGGCATCCTAATCAGATGCCCAAGCCACCTCATCTGGCTCCTCTCGATGTGGAGGAGAAGCGGCTCAACTCTGAGCCCCTCCCGGATGACCGAGCTTCTCACCTTATCTCTAAGGGAGAGCCTGGACACCGTGCGGAGAAAACTCATTTCGGCCGCTTGTATCTGGGATCTCGTTCTTGTGGAGTGGGACTCCATTGGAATGCAACATCGTACTTAGTGAGGCATGCTGGGAAATGAAACATATTCATAAGACATTTTATTTAAATACTCTAGACTGGCACGGTAGTTGACTGGTTAGCTTGAGGTGCAGGGTTCAAATCTGGCTCCGGCCTTCCTGTGTGGAGTTTGCATATCTTCTCCCCATGCCTGCGTGGGTTTTCTCCGGGTACTCCGGTTTCCTCCCACATTCCAAAAACATGCATGGCAGGCTGATCGAACACTCCAAATTGTCCCTAGGTTTGAGTGTGAGCGCGGATAGTTGTTCGTCTCTGTGTGCCTTGCGATTGGCTGACAACCGGTTGAGGGCGTCTACTGCCCGAAGATGGCTGGGATAGGCTCCAGCACCCCCCGCGACCCTTGTGAGGATAACGCGGATCGGAAAATAATGAAAATGACTCGGTCTTTAACCTTTTCCAGCACCCTGTCACCTGATAACATGATAGGCTGTCCACTGTCATAACCACTGTCCCTGAAAGATTTAATTGCATTGTGACTACTAACGTATAGATAAACGGTCGGATATTTATTTTAAAGGTGATGTCTTGCTCAACATTTTTTTTTTCATTGCAAAATCTCTTCTGCTGTTACATTCATGTGTAGTGGAATTTTCAGACTTTCTAAAAAGGTTTTCTGTTGTTGTTTTCTCTAGGTGTCTATTTTTCAACTTCATGATGCTCCATCAAAGTTGTCCAAATCAAATTTTGTTTGTCTTGTGAAAAGTCAACTTTGCCAGTGTGCGATGTTAAATATAAAAGAAGTAGCCTCAGTGTGACAGGCATCATGTTAAAATGGCCAACTTGGTCAACTAGCAAAGATGTCACCAAAAAGCCCATCCTGAATTACTTTTTATGAATCTTCCTTTTAACAAGTCTCTTTTTAAGATCCTTTCCCATCTTCAAGACTGACAAAGGGCATGAGACAGCAGACAAAAGAACTCAAAAGCAAAGACTTCACTTCTCCCTTGAAGATGTTAAAATTAGTGACTTGAAAAAAAAAAAAATCAAAGACCCAACATTAAACGTTAAAAGATTCCTGAAACATCGACACTTCTGTTTTTTGAATAAAGGACATAAGATGAGAGATACTTGGAACACCACTTTGGTGTCACTTCAAAGTCTAGGCTTTAAGAAAGTAGGCTAATATGATACTGATGGGAGAATCAGTACCAAGCTCCGCTGACCTCTTCCGAGGCTACTGACAGTCCCATCACAGATCCTGGGACGATGCCTTTGCACCACTGGGAAAGGGTGGCTACTCGGGTCTGTGAGTCAAGGGGGGTCAGTTTTGACGAGTAACCTTGAAGGTCATCTTTGATGTCTTGCGCTGTGATGGTTTCTTTCTTCTTTTCGTGCCCCCACCCCCAAAAAAGGAAAAAAAGATGTGCATTTTTCTTTGAACCCTTTAGTATCTATAAAATCGGCTGGAGTTCGTCCACAAGCGATTAGATGTCAGTGTCTGGCTGTGCCATCATGGTGGGCTAACATCATTAGACAACGCCGTAAACAGGACACACATTGACAAGTTTGTTGACACAGTGTATAAACCAAGCCCCATGGAAGAGTCTGTGTGGATGTGTGTTTAACGTCTTTAGGGGGTAAGGGGTCATTTTAATTGGGTTGCCCAACCAACCTATGGACATTGGAGAACTCATAAGCAACAGGCCTGATGTTTGGTTTTTGTTTCAGTTTGGTTTGTTCTGTTTTTATGGCACTGATTTAAAAGTTTGCCAAGGTTCACAGCTCCTGCGAGTGCCACATCTTACCAGAAATAAAATAAAATAAGATAAAATAAAAGTCATGGTGGAAGACGGTAACAAGGACTCGGAATTGTCACTGCTCAAACTTTCAGAAATGCTTTTGACTGCGTGGCACATTTATGACAAACAAGATTACTAAATTTGATTGCCAACAGCTGTCAGTCATTTCTTTGCAAGACATCTCAGGAAAATGAAAACTGTTTTCATCAAAGATTTTGATTTTGCAGGCTCTACAACTTTAAAGCTTTTGCAAATTAGGAGTCCACATCCCTTTGAGATGAGATGAGATGAGAAAACCTTTATTTTTCTCACAGTGGAGAAATTCACAATTTACAGCAGCAAAATTTGAGCAGTTGTGATTCTCTTTTGTTCCATTCTGATGCACTCTTCAGCAAAAATGTACATTAATGAGACTTTTTAAACCAATTACCTGTGTATTTATTTGGTTTTTTTTTTTAGCTGGCCTGGCAAAAGAAGGTTCTTAATCTACTCATCTAGAATTGCAAGTACTTCCATTTAATGCCTGTGTATTTAATGACTATTTGCCTTACAGACTTAGCAAATGAGCTGTGCACCCCAGACTGCTCTGCGTTCATAAATTCATTGGGAGGAAGACGCCCCTTCATCCCCCCATCCACCCGCAACCTTTTCACTTTGATCCATGAACGCATTTTGGAAGCTACTGGTTGTGTATTCGAACATCAATGGAAACGTTGTTGCAAGTGCTTGCTTTCATTATTTTTCACAGAGATAAAACGTAATGAAAGAGGGAAGGGGCAAGTAGGGGGTGTTAGGGTGGTAAGAGTTCGTCTTCGGTGTCTGTCCAGAAAGGCAATTATCATTCTCTGTCAATTTGGAGTCATGTTGTTATCAACTTGTATGTTCTGCCTATTAAAAATAAAGAGATGTTGCTGCTAAGACCTCGCTGCAGTCACTGAATTTTCTGGCTTCTTGTTCCTGCTCACTCTCTATCCAAGTGCAGGGTGCCATCAGCCGTACAAACAGCCTAGTGGGAGTGGCCTGCAATTTTTAAAAAGGACTTCGGAGAGAAAGAGGGTAAGGTAAATAAGTAAATTTATGTGATTAAATATGCTGTACAAGTTCTGGCTAGGGCGGTCTAGTGGTTAGCGCATCAACCTCACATTGCAGAGGTACCAAGTTTAATTCCAACTCCGGCCTTCCTGTGTGGAGTTTGCATGTTCTCCCCGTTTCTGTGTGGGTTTTCTCCGGGTACTCTAGTTTCCTCCCACGATCCAAAAACATGCATGGCATGCTGATTGAACACTCAAAATTGTCCCGAGGTGTGAGTGTGAGCGTGGATGGTTGTTTGTCTGTGTGTGCCCTGCGATTGGCTGGCAACTGGTTCAGGGTGTACCCCACCTACTGCCCAAAGACAGCTGGGATTGGATCCAGCAGCCCGCGCGACCCTTGTGAGGATGAGCGGATCGGAAAATGGATGGATGGAAGTTCTGGCTCGCAACAAGTGACCATGCATGCCACTATATGATGTAACCAGGAATAGGGTCTTGAATAATTCACAAGAAAGGCTGAACCCATTTTTTACCAATCTTTTATTTTCCACACCACGCAATGTGTATTTTGGTAGCCATTGTAAAAAAGAAAAGAAAAAAAGAACAAGCAAGTTAAAACTGTCCAAAATAAATTCACAAAATGTAATCTTCAGCTTTTAGCTCAATATGCTTAATGATGACAATTTATGGTTTTCTCTTCTTTTAGAGCATGACCGCTACATGTGTAAAAATTAACTTTTTTTTGTTTCAAAATAAAAAACATATTCAAATCCAGTTTTTTAACTGCTGTCTTGTGCACTTTTTGGGCTCCAACACACACATTGACAAACACTCATGTAGAGATCTTGTCCTTGCAATTTAGTACAGGGGTACCTTGATTTACAAGTGCCCCAACTTACAAATTTTGCAAGTGACGCACCATCACATGGTGTAATTTTTCTTTCTTTTGCAAGCAAACATTTGATATTATATGCTGCCACTCAAAGGAAGTTAATAAAAAAAAGGTGGAGCTACAGTTCCTGTTGCAGCCAATTATTGAACGGAAAAAACATCCCAACACAAAAACAAAATAAAAACACTCACAAGCAGCTCCGGAGGCCCCAACACACTTTCTGTGGCTGACTAACTAACTCGGCAAGTATCTGACGTCACTCAGTAGGTCACAACCATTAAATGCATACATAAAATACTACTGTTGCTGTAACATTTAGGTTGTCCCAAAATAATGACACTTTATATAACCAATTTATTTATTTCCATTATCTTTTGTTACATTTTACTATTTTTTTAATTCAGTGGAGTGCTGTTTTTCTTTATTAGGAAACGTTTAAAGAAAGAAAATAAAAGTTTTAAAAATGTTGGGTTTGACTTCTGTCTTGCCAAAGGGAGTGCTTCCCTTCTCCTGGAGGTCGGTCTCCAGTGAGGCACCGTGAGCCATGACTGCAGCAAATGGGGGATTGAGGCATCCCACAAAGTATAATGAGTGATGGGACTTCTTTGATTCAGAGTAAGCTTTCATCTTCAGTCAAGACTGCCCTTTTTTTTTTTTTTTTGGTTCGTCTTTGTCTCTCTTGCCCTTTCCGTGGTGCAGATAAAGAAAAAGATCTTTTATGCAGTCCCTGTTCGATTATCTGCAAACTCTCAAAAAGTTGACGTCTTGCATTCACTTTCCTTGTGTTCACAGTTTTTTTTCTTGGGATTGCATTACTAACTCATTGTACCTGTGGAAACATTTTAGTCTATGTGACAGTTCAAGACAATAATTGTCCAAGCTCAGAGACATGCTTGTTTTGTTGAGTTTTAGGGGCACAGAAAGTCACAGAGACCAAAAAAATTGCATCATTTTGAACAAAAAACTTGAAAGTAAAGTCTAAGGTTCTCATCTTTTATTGGTTCAAACTTGGGGGGAGGCAAAGGAGTCTCAGATCAAAACACATGACTATCACGCTATCAAATGAGCACCACCCCGCCACAATTCCAAATGCTGACTGCAGGAGAATGAGAAGAGTCAGAGTCAGATGGGTCGCGTATTGTTTCCACTCACTTTGATGCTGAACTTAAAACGATTGCTAAAAAAAAGAAAAAGGGAAAAAAAAATCAAACGTTGATGATGAAAGAAGGAGGGAGGAAAAGGAAAGAAGAAAAACAGAAAACAATACAACACAACGTTTACATATGTGCGCTTGCCTTTTGTTTCATTAGCGGACCAGCAGATAACCTTGATAAAGCTTGATCTGGAATTAAACTCATGGGCCAAACAAAGCTTTGAAGCTCCTTTCCTGTTTGTGCTCTAAATGTAGGTTGTGGTGAGGAGATAAAGAACTTCTGAAGGATACGCAGACTTGAAAGTCTCTTGGCTATTCATCGGGACATATTTGATGTTGTTCTTTTGCTCCTTTGCTAAATTAGCATCTCTCTTTCAAAGCATTCCTCCCCCTCCCCAGAACAAATGCGATCCTCCGCCATCACATGTTCACCAAAACTCATAAATGATAGAAATATAGAGTGTATGCTACTGACACATCAAAGGTACGATAACAAGATTAACGATGATGACTCAAGTTTGTTGTCTCCCCTCTCCGCTCTTTCGTCTCATCATTGTAATCAGGCACCTTTTGCTCCCGCCTTTATTTCTCGACACTTTCATTTCAGACAAAATCACAGTCACTGTTACTGTCATCTCTCCACTCGCAATAGGGTGAGATGACCTTTGCCTCGGTGTGTTCACTTTCATTCGGTTCATCGCCACAAAAGCGTTAGCGCAAGCTAAATTTAGAAGCTATTGCGTCGTCTCGCTGTGTGACAGCTCTCTCTTATCCCGCGCGCGGTTCTCTTCTTGAAACAAGTCTTGTGCTGTGGGTGACAGGGCAAATGTGGCACACAACTGTGGATGAGCGGCCCTGTGTAAGTTAAACAGCAAAGCACTTTCTGCGCCTCATCACAGTGCACACATCAAAACAAAAGACAGTGACAGAATCATTGTGATCTATTATTTAGCCACCCTCCACATCAGATCGCTAGTGCTTGCCATAGTGATGATCATGCAGATTAGACCTCTATTCTTCCGGCTGCCCCACTAAACTCCTTCGCTTTTATTTCCTCAGGGATCTGCGATTTTTACCTTGCTCGCAGGAGACAAAGTGGTGTACTGTTTAATAAAGATGTTATCGTTGGAGTGTTGACGTTTCATTAGGTAACAATGCATTGTTACTCAAAACAATTTTGAAGCTGGTTACATACCATGGCTTGCTGTACAACATGATGTGACTGTCAATGGCCGCCATTTTTGGGATGACCAAAGAAGGTTTCGTTTTCTTTGAGAGTAGCTTTGTGGCGATCCAAAACACCAAGGGGCTCTGCCTTTAGGAGATTTGAGTTCAGGTTCCGGGTTGAATGTTGACTTCCTGGTTCCAGATATCCAAGCATTACTGTGGTTTCTTGGTTATATAGTGAACAGAGAAACACCAATGACGCTTTTGTTAACTGTTGTTACATTTGTGAAGTAGGGATGAGTCATAGGGGCACACAAAAAAAATCTCAATTAAAAAAAAAAAAAAAAGATTATTTGATTCTATTCTCCAAAAAATACAGTAAATTTGCACTTCCAAAAGGAGGTTACATATACAGGATTTCTTAAGAACAGCATGTTTACATTAAATTAAATTGCTTATTAATTTTTTTGCAAAATATCATATGACAATATTCAATCGTAATATTTAACAATGAAGAACTTAAAATTATGACATTGCTACACAGTGTGTTCCTGTTGATTTTTGTGAATATTTCTGACAATTTCTTTCTTCAAATTTCACCGCAAAATATATTCCGAGCAACCATCTCCACCTTGCTTTCTGTTTTGAAGGATTTTCATTGATATTTCGAGGCCCACAGAATATATTATTCTGCAGTTATATGAACACATAACCTACCAAAATAAATATTTTACTGTCTTCTTTCATTTTGAAAAAAAAAGTGTCTTTCTACCTTTCTCTGTTCTTTAGTAATCAGTAGCAGACCACAGCAGAGGGTCACCAATTTTTCCTTTTCTGACTAGAAAACAGAAAATTATGTGAAAAGGTTCATTTCCAGCTGAACTTTCACTATGACGCTAATATTTTTGTGCTTTTGTGACATGAAGAAGAAAAAAAGAAGCAGGTGCAGGCTGCAAACATTTTACAACAATAGAAGGCGTGCAAGCCACTTGGATTAGATTTTACCCTTGGCCACAATGCATAGCAGGATTTTGGTTGAGGTCAGCCATTTTAAACTTTGAATGAAATCTTTTTGGTGCTTTCTGAGTTAAAATTAGTGATGGACAAATGACACCTCATGAAGCTGTGGCACATTCTCTCAATTGCGTCGACACGGCGTGTCGCTTAATAGTGACATCTGGTGGATTTAAAATAATCATTGCAGGCTGCCTGGATGGAGTGAAGTGCGTTACTTCACTGGACAGTGAACTC
This sequence comes from Hippocampus comes, assembly GCF_001891065.2. NCBI lineage: Eukaryota > Metazoa > Chordata > Actinopteri > Syngnathiformes > Syngnathidae > Hippocampus > Hippocampus comes. Next base: position 5,310,907 of record NW_017805882.1, read on the forward strand.
CAAATGATTAATTGAAGTGCTTACTGGATGAAACAAAGAAGGATCCTATTCCAATTCATTTGAATGCAACTAAAAGGACTAATACGGTGCTCCACATGTATCATTAACAACAAATATTTTGTTGCAAGGAAGTACAGTATAAGTGAAAATGTGAAATTAAAATTTAAGTTTTGTGCAAATTATTTACAATCTTGGAGTGCTTTTGGACATTGGAGTGCTGTTATGACGTTTACGTGCAGTTCCCACCCATCAGTGTGTGGTGGCAAATAAGTAGGACTGTGAGAATTTCAGCCGATACAGTCATATTTAGTTGAGCATTCACATGAGCATTGATGTCAACGTGCTGCGCGTACTTGTCTTTCCATTGCAGCCCATCTGGCTCCTTCTCCTTACTGCACTTGTGTTGCTTGAGGCATTCACTAAGCAGGTCATCCTTGAGGGCCATCATCATGATGTATTCTTGGAGGCCTGTTGTTTCCTCCTGGATAGTGTCCTGGATGCTCACTCGTCCTCGGCCTCGCTCTTTCCTTCCATTTGAGAAGCTTTCTTGTCTTGGTATCAGTGGGTTGCATCTCTTCCAGTGGCCAGGGTATATGATTACTGGCAAGGCATAGGTGTTCAGGGCCTGGATCTTAGTCTTACTGTTGAGGTGACTGGTGAGGATCTGCCTCACCCGCATTAGGTATTTGGCCGTGGCCGCCCTCTGAGCTACTTCTTCATGAATGCAATTTGCCTGTGGAATTCCAAGGTACTTGTTGCTATCCTGCACATACGCTGGCTGCTTTCAGGTAGTTCAATCCCTTCAGTTGTGATTATTTTCCCTCACTTAGATATCATTCGGCCACACTTATCTAGTCCGAATGACATTCCGATGTCATTGCTGTATGTCCTTCTGAGGTGAATCATTGAGTCAATGTCACGTTCGTTCTTAACATACAGCTTGATGTAATCCATGCTGATCGTTTTTCCACTTTTGAACCGGTACGCGAAATCACTCTTGGTTATGATTTTACTGAGTGGGTTCAGGCCAGAGGCGATTGCTCTAAGACTGCAAGGGAAGCTCAGCTTCCCCTAAAATGTCAAAAAATAAGTGATCATATATATGTGTGTACATATAATTGTGTTTACATGTCATTGACTAAATATGCACTAAACACGCTCAACTTTTGTTCCGAATCAGCTTCTTAAGACTGGTTACGATGCGACTCTCTTCTCACACATTTTTTCTGCAGCTTCATTGTGCTTTAAACCGTGTGGACGCTGAGCGTCTACAGCGCGGACGCTGGGTGTCTAGAGAGTTCAGTGTAGGTTGTCCCAACGCATTGAAACGAGACGAGTCATTGGATAAATGCTGGTTTTGTCCCGCCCACCGGACGCTCAGCGTCTCTGGGAGTCGATGGACAGTGGGCGTTTATCGGCTGGCCTGGATGCAGAGCTTTTCTGCATGATGATTGGATGATCTGTCTGAGGCTGAATCTCTTTTTGATTGACAGCGAAATGAGCCAATCACCGATCTTTTGGTGTAGGCATCCGTGGGAGCATATTTCAATTCTCATTCTGTTCTGTTGAACTGGAGACTTCTTCTAATCATCTTAGCGACACTCTTTGTTGAAAACGACTAGCGACGAATTAATCTTTTATTTCTGGTGGGTTTTATTGTAGTTGTACTACACTAGTTAAGTCCCTGGAAAAGACGCCTTGTTGGTATGACAGGGTCACGGATAATTTTCTTGAAAAGGAACGGAGAGTAGAACTCACGTATAAATAAACGGACGCATTTTATGATGTCGGCCAAAATTGAGCTTCCCCTCCTTGACAGACCAGCATCCGCCATTGGTTCAGGCCTATGCAGAACAGCAATGAGAATAGAGTATCACCTTGAAATATGCCACATTTGATATTGACCTGTGCAACTGGCTTTGAGTTGACCTTCAGAGTTGTAGTTGTAGTCCACACCCTTATTAGGTTCTTGATGAAGGTTCTTAGAATCCTGCTTTAAGTTATACAGTTCCAATCATTTCAGTGTCCATGTGTGCAGCATTGAGCTGCAGGCTTTCCTGTAATCAATCCAGTACAGTGGTTGGTGGTTCTGGTTTTACAGTCTTGGGTGATTGCCCTGTCAACCAGTTGTTGGTGTCAGGAACACCTGGTGTTATTACAAATGCCTTTCTGTACTCTGCTCATGTACTGATCCATATGCCTACTTAATTTGGCTGCTATGATGCCTGATAGGAGCCACCAAGTGTTGCTGAGGTAGTTGGAGCGCTCACATGGCAGAGATAATAAATGCATTCTTCATTCTGTCCTCTTTGTGATTTATGCCATACTGAAAGGGTGAATAAGGTGCAGACTTTTTTTCCCCCCCAGACATACTAATATAACATTTCAAAGTTAATGAGGATCTTGTTTTTTCACGACCCGTTTAGACTTTTTACCATGTCATTTTCATAAAAGTGAATGAGCATCTATCTAAATGGTGTAGAGAGTGAGTGAGTGGATGAGATCATTATACGGGGAGGCCTCACTGGCAGTGCCAATGAATCGGGTAACAATCTAACGCCGGGTGACGGCCTGCACAGCACCCTCCCTCGCCTCTGATTAAAAATGCTAATGTGTCTCCTTTGTACTTTGATGTGGGACAAAGGGGGTGAATTACAGCCAGACGATGTAATCCTTTATTTTTCTTCATGCAATGACACCCAGCCAAGCGGCGTGACTATCCAAATCAATAATGACACACTGAACCACGAGCACGGCTACCCCCACCTCCAACCCAACTTCCAGGGCTGTGCAACTGTAATTGGTTTCCCTCTCAACATGTTTCCCAAAGAAGCTACCGGGTGACAAGTTTTGTTAGGATGATTTACACATTAGATTACAGCTAATTTTAAATAGTCACTCATTTCTGGACAACTCTCAACACAGGTCAACTGATGGATTTCGAAACCTGGGTTTATTAAGTTTTTTTTCTTTTTATCGCTCCTGATTGGTGTGGGATTTCACAAATTGTTTCCCCGACCTATCAGCAACTACTAAATGCTATATTTCAGAGCTATTCAACTGGCGGCTTTTCATCTTCTTTTTCCATCAAGGGTTTTCATCTGGCCCGCCAAACATCACAATAATATTGTAAATGATTTCATTTAACTGGGGAAACGCTGGTTCATGCAGTTAGTCCTCGGTCATGGCAGGGGGCAACAGCAAGCTGTCCAGGTCACAAAGCAGCGTAATCTTTTCTAGAGTGAGAGAAGGAGAGCGAGAGAGAGAGAGAGCGTAATGTTATGTGATGGATTTGAACTATCTGTGATTTGTCTACAACTGGTTTGCAAGTCTGAGTCCTTTCCCAGCAGTCTTTGAGCAGTCCCCAGCCAATCGCAGGGCACACATAGACGAACAACCATTTGCACTCACAATCAAACCAAGGCACCATTTAAGTGTTCCATTAACCTGCCATGCATGTTTTTGGAATGTGGGAGGAAACCGGAGTACCCAGAGAAACCCCACGCAGGCACAGGGACAACATGTAAACTCCACACAGGAACGCCGGAGCCAGATTTGAACCCTGCACGTCAAGCTAACCAGTCAACTACCATGTCAGTCTACAATGTAGACTCTACAGTATTTAAATAAAATGTCTTCTGGATATTTTTCATTTCCCAGCATGCCTCACTAAGTACTATATTGCATTCCAATGGAGTCCCACTTTCAACCATAAACCTAAACCGACCAATAAAATAGGCAGTCAACTTTACTGTGGATGGAACAGTTTTGAACTCAGAGTTTTGACCAAGATTTCCTGGTATGTTTACCATGTTTACTCTACTTCTATCCTGTCACAATCAGGATGTGACATTGCTGTGACTTTGTTTCAAGACATCCACTCTGCTTGAAACCGTCATGTTTGTCACATCCTGGCGATCTGTCGCTCAGCCACAGGGATACAAAGCTTGAATATTTCCTCTTCAGAGAGTCGTGTATATGTGCGTGCATGTGTCTGAGCCAAAGAAGAGGGGTGCAGCGATATGAAGTGGAGGGGCTTTTATCAGCTTCTAAGATGGAAGCCTTTGAGGGCCTCCTCAGAAGCTCAGCACTTCTTCCATTGTTCTATTTCCATCCCTCGTTTCACTCTTGTCACATGTAAAATCACAAAAGGCCTCCTATAACGCCCCCCCCCCCACCTGTGTACCCCTCCTCCTTTGCTTATATCCCACCTCCAACGTCAGCGAGGCATATAACCCACTTAGAGTCTTCTCAAAATACTTCACAACTTTACAGTCTTCTTCCCACAAATTGGAGTTGGGGTAAAGAACTGTAAAATAGAGGTTGTGAACTTCGACAAGTAGCTTGCCATATTTAGCCTCACTTAATATACCTTACATAAAATAGAGGACAGAATTCACTCTGAGACACACACTCTTACTTCATTACTATTCACAGGGTTGGAAGTCCTGTAATTCGTAACATAAAATCCCCAACACCAAACCCGTTAACGTGTGTTACAATTGATATTGTTTCAGACATCAGATGCTCCCTTTTGCTTTTGGGATCGGGGGCGTTGTGACTTACCAAACGAACTTTTACAATGATCTAGGATTCAATTATTCCACTCAGCATGTATTCTTTGACTCCATGGTTGACTTGTATAGACAATGGACACTCAACAGTCCATCATTTTATGCAGCACTTTGATTGCCCACGATATCCCGCTGTCGGTGTGCATGTCATAACACCCAGAAAAAGGATTACATTCAGGGCCAGTGTTTACCAAAGTGAATAATTGTCATGCATCTGCAGTTGTTTTGAGGAGCGTAACACAGAAGTCGTGTCAAAGCAATACAGGGACACAAACATCGTAATAGAACTCATTATTTTCAAGTAAATGATTAGTAACTAGTAAAATAGACCGATTATATCATGTTAATGTTCATACTGTATGTGCCCTGTGATTGTCTGGGTCCAGTGCAGGGTTTACACTGCCTCTTGCCTTAAGAAAGCTAGGATAGTCTCCTTCATGAGCAGAAAATGGATGGAGGGATATTGTGCATTGTGGAAAATTTACTCAGCTTCGATGTAGTTTTCCATTTATTTTTCAAAATGTATTTTGTGGTTTTGCTCTGTACCACTTTGACATCGTGAATAACAGTGCAGCGCTCACATGAAAGAGCACTGGCGCTAACCTGAGGGATGAGCGTCAACTCGCCTGGCATCTGAGTGTCATCCTTTGCCAAGAGTTGTGTTTACTGTACAGGCTGAAGAGAAAACCTGTCACATGGTGAACATGCACACACGCACTTGCACACATGCACACACACACACACACACACACACACACACACACACACACACACACACACACACACACACACACACACACACACACACGCACATGCACATTTACACATTGACATGTGAGACTGTGAAAATCCTGCCTACAGGCCGCCAAACAGGTGATACCAGTAAGTCACGTCGGCGCTTCAGCGGAGAGCCCCCTTCTCTTGCTCTCTTTTATCTTCTTCAATTACCACCCGCTTTTAACCTTTCTCTTTCTCCCCTGCTCCTCTTTCTTCCCCCAACTTTTTCCCCCCTGAATCCTTTCTGTTGCTGTTGTCATTTTGACTTTTGCCCAAAGGTATATTTTGAAGTCAGATTTCAGTGGCAGGCACAGAGAAAAAAAATTAGGTGACCATTTTCCTAAACATAAACTGCAGCAGGTGTATTGGAAGTCCCCTGGTTCACCTTTTTCCAAGGCGAGGATCACCTTTGATTTTTGAGCTGACTTGCCCACGAGCCTGTAAAAACAAAATGAGCCAAGGAATGTGTCGTAGATATACAGTACGAACAAAATATCCTGGTGCCGTTGCTTGCTGTGCACATTGTTATAAGAGTCTACTACTACTCTTCTCGTGTGTCAATCCAGTGGATCATATCTGCTGTCTAAATTAATGACACATTTTGAAAGAACAACTTGGCCATGTTAGGAGATGAATGAGTTTAAAAGCTTGATATTGCCATAGAGCTTATTTCAATGATTGTCAGAGTGTCCATGTATGTGTCTGTGTATAAAACTATCAATGATTTGGTTGCAGGTGCATGTCTGTGCCAGTTAGAATTTATCAGAGGAGACAGAGAACAATAGATTTCTCTTGGAATACACGCCAAGTCAGTGAGAGGTTGAGGCTTTGGTAGTAAGAGGGCCCAAATGCAGAAAGAATACACAAGAGCAGACTTAATTAAACCAGGGGCAGGTAGGCAATAGAAGGAATGAAGTGAAACAGAATGCTGCAGAAAGATAAAAGAGAGAAAGACTGGATCGATGTTGAGTCTGATCCAGGCCAAAATGCACAATGACACGACTCAGGTTAAATCCTTCCTGTTTCCATTAAAAAATAATCTATCTATTTAGCGAGCTAGCTAATCAGTCGCTGATAGTGTTGGGGTACACTCGCCTGATTTGTGAGCGGGCAGCGTGGGATCGGTTCCCACTCAGTGACGGTATGGATGTGGCTGTGAATGGTTGTTTGTCTCTATATGTGCCCTGTGACTGACTGGCGAGTTGCTCAGGGTGTCGTCTGCCTTCCGCCCAAAGTCAATTGGGATAGGCCCATTGTCAAACATGGTGGTGGCGGTATTGTGGGCTGGGGCTGCTTTTCTTTAGCAGAGACTGGGAAGGTAGTTAGAGTTGATGGGCAGATGGATGGAGCCAAATATAGGCCCATTTTGGAAGAAAACCTGTGGAATTCTGCAAAAGACCTGAGACTTGGAGGTTGAAGGTTTAACTTGCAACAGGACAATGATCCTAAGCATAAAGCACAATCGACAAAGCAATGGTACCAATACCCAGAAAGACTTGCAGCTGTAACTGCAGCAAATGGTTCTGTTTGTGGCCAACAGGTGGCACTGTAGGGCTCCGCCTGCAGCTGCACACCTGTTGGTCCTTGTGTCGTTAGTTGTCTGTTTTAAAAGGACTCCGGGCACGACCACTCTGTGTCGCGTCATTGTTTGTTTCTGTCATGGTTCTGTTGCTGTTAGTTTTTTGCTTCAGTCATGGTTTTTGTTTGATACTTTGGATTCTTTTGTTCTTAGGACTTTGTTTAGGATTTTGTTTTAATACAATTTGTCAACTTCGCCCTGCTCCTTCCTCCTGCCTGCTTTTTTTGGGGTCCTCCACCTCCACACATCGTGACAAAAGGTGGTTCTACAAAGTATTAACTCAGGAGGGCTGAATACTTTTGCATGGCCCGCTTTTCTTTTTATTTATTTTTTTTAATTTCTGAAAAAATAAAGTTGAAAATGGTGTAGAAATTTCCTTTCACTTCATGATTGTGTCCCAGTTGGTGTTGATTCCTCACAAAAAAAAAAAAAAAAACATTAAATCATTTTAATGACTTAATGATTGAAGCCTGAAATGTGGCACCGGGTCAAAAGTTCAAGGGGGATGAATACGGGCGCAAACCACTGTAAATCCCAATTTCGGACCACTTAATCCAAATATGTTACTTTGACTATGATACAGGTATTTGGAACATTTTTATGGTGGCGTCACAGTGGTGCAAGTGGTTACCACTGCAACGCAATCAAAGGTTCTGGGCTTTCATTTCTGCTTTGGCCGTTTTGTGCTCTCCTCATGCTTGTGTGGGTTTTATGCAGGTACTCTTTATTTCTACATTTCAAAAACAACTTGCACTAGAGCAGCTATAAAGGGCACTTGCAGCCCAAGCCGCGTTTGGGGTATTGGCACGTTAGGATACTGGCACACAGGACCTGGAATTTTTAGAAACTGAAGAATATCAAATTAAAAATTAGTTCAGTGAAATATGAGCAATATAAGAGGTCTGAAATGAGGCAAAAAGTGAAAGGAAGTTGAAAACGGTGGACTTACTGTTGAGTTTTACAGTAGAGGTTTTCTCGTTCTTGGGTTGTTACACATGCATCCAAATTTTGGTGAATTGTTCAACTGGAGCTGTTTTGTTAAAAAATAATAAAAATGGGCAATAAACTCATAGAATTGATTAATTTTCACAATGCATATGCAAAGTTTCTTTTCACAAAGGTCGAGAACATCAAAATCAGCGCGTCTTCACAGAAACAGTTTTCGCCAAAATAAAAAGCATTGCTTTTCCGGGTAATCTTGAACATTTTAGGATGAAACACCCACAGTTTCAAGACAATCAAATAAAAAATAGTGTGTGTGTGTGTGTGTGTGTGTGTGTGTGTGTGTGTGTGTGTGTGTGTGTGTGTGTGTGTGCGTGTGTGTGTGTGTGCGTGCGTTTACATCTGAGATAAAATTTGCTATAGTGAAAAGTACCCTGTTGTGAAAAATTTCTTGCTGCAAACAGGATTTTGTTGGAGAGGAGTTTCACTGTAGATGTTGCAGCTAGGCAAGATGTATTTTCTTTAA